>NC_138507.1:115341830-115609330 GCF_964252035.2 Podarcis erhardii | reverse complement strand
TGGGCAAGGTATAATGGTGATTGTGAGGGGTATTTTTTCTATTAAGAAAACACACACATCTAAGCACATAGAATAACATGTTCTGCATATCCCACATATCAAACACATCCACAAATTGCCTGTGGATCAAAGATTGGAGGGGAAGGAGTTTAAATTTCATTGGAGAAGTTTTGGAGGGTATGAAAGTATACTGCCTTTAACAATAAAGGTCGACGATAGCCATTGTGGCTTGGTAGATTTGTCCTCCATGAATACTATTTTAAAACTATCCAAGTCGGTCGCCATCATTACATATTGTGGGATAACATCCGTATGTATACCTAATGTTATAGCTTTGCATTCACCCAATGAGAACATTGTGGGGAAAGAGATGATAACTGGCAATGGATTATGGGACAATTAATTAATTAATTCAAAAATTTGATGCTTTTGGGGAAAAGAGGGAAAGTTGCACGAGTTAACTGAGGGATCACCGAGTGTTTTTTTTTTTTTTTGTCCTGTTGTGACATTTGGCGTTTTGAGTGACAGCTGTGGATGTCACCCTTTCTGGTCACTTCTCATCTCCCTCCCTCAGATCACGGTGAGAATAAAAGGGAGAGAAAGTGTGTGCATGTAAACTTCGTATTTTAAAAGGATCTGGGTGAAAGTCATGTGCTGCAGAATTAACCTGAGCTTTGAAAAGCACATAGAGCTGAAAGAGGAAGTGGGAAAGAAAGGGACTCTTCCAACTTCCTCCTTCAGCTCTATGTACTTCTCAAGAGAGACAGAGGCAGCCATCCACACCACCTTATGGTTGAGGGAACACTGAACTGGGATGAGGGAGCACAATTTGTCTGATATTTCTGACATTTCCTTAACTGTTGATTTTTGCATATGTTTGAGCTTTCATATGCTCATGAAAATATTGCAGAATGTATTGCATTCTTTCTGTGTTGTTTGCTTACAGGGGGAAAAAATCTGTTTGCAAACAACACAGAAACGTATTCTGCTGTATTTCTTGAAGTGCTTATGTTACGGGAAAGCCAACAGCTAGGGGAACATCAGGGAAATGGAATAAGCTGCTGTGTAAACCTAGCAGTTCGAAAGCATGTCAAAGTGCAAGTAGATAAATAGGTACCACTCCGGCAGGAAGGTAAACGGCGTTTCCATGCGCTGCTCTGGTTCGCCAGAAGTGGCTTAGTCATGCTGGCCACATGACCTGGAAGCTGTACGCTGGCTCCCTTGGACAATAAAGCGAGATGAGCGCCACAACCCCAGAGTCGGCCACGACTGGACCTAACGGTCAGGGGTCCCTTTACCTTTACCTTAAATGCAGCATGAGTGGTAGTGGTTCTTCAGGGTTTCCGGCAAGTAAGTATTGTCCATTCCTACTTGCAGATTTTGGGCAGCATGACCAGTTTCCCCACACTGGGGGCACCACAGAGCATCACAACTATTGAATTCTAGGCCAAGACCAGCCAGCCCCTATGGAAGGAAAAGGCCTCGGCCAAAGAACATAAGGAAGATAAAGAAGAAGACTGGCAAAACAAACTATTGAAGGACAAATTTGCAGGACAAATTATTACAAAAAGGGCAATTGTTCAAAGCATTTTTAAAAAAACTTTGTGTACAGATTTTTTACATTAATACAGTGGTACCTCGGGTTAAGAACTTAATTCCTTCTGGAGGTCCGTTCTTAACCTGAAACTGTTCTTAACCTGAGGTACCAATTTAGCTAATGGGGCCTCCCGCTGCCGCCACGCGATTTCTGTTCTCATCCTGAAGCAAAGTTCTTAACCTGAGGTACTATTTCTGGATCAGCAGAGTCTGTAACCTGAAGCGTCTGTAACCTGAAGTGTATGTAACCCGAGGTACCACTGTATAACTTTAAAAAGTCACTTGTAATAAGATGAAGAAGGTTTTAAAATTGGATTCTTAAGTATATACGGTTTTATGAACGTGCATGAATAAGTATATTATAATGGAACCAAGAGGGGGAGTGGAGGGAAGTCAGCAAAAATTTATGGTTTAATTTGGTTATGATTTTTTTCCTGGTTTTTTTTATTGTTATTTTGGGAAAATCAATAGATTGTTATACCCCCCCCCCAAAAAAAAAACCAAAACAAAAAAACGATCATGCTGTGAATTGAGCAGAACGGAAGGCGAAGCAGTGTGTGTGTACTGAATATTGGCCTCACATGGGGCTCTACTGAAATTTGAAAGACCAAAGTCATCTTCTGCTACCTGAAGATGCTGGGGATTGAACCTGCAACCTTCTGCATGCCAAGCACCTGCTCTACCACTGAGGCAAGGCTCTCCCCTAACACATTTTAAAGTGAAATAATGAAAGGCTGGGCTGGATGAATCCCTAGCAGGAATTAAGATTGCCGGAAGAAATATCAACAACCTCAGATATGCAGATGACACAACATTTGATGGCAGAAAGTGAGGAGGAATTAAAGAACCTTTTAATGAGGGTGAAAGAGGAGAGCGCAAAATATGGTTGGAAGCTCATCATCAAAAAAACTCTTGGGAGAAAAGCAATGACAAACCTAGACAGCATCTTAAAAAGCAGAGACATCACCTTGCCAACAAATGTCCGTATAGTTAATGCTATGGTTTGCCCAGTAGTGGTGTATGGAAGTGAGAGCTGGACCATAAAGAAGGCTGATCACCGAAGAATTAATGCTTTTGAATTATGGTGCTGGAGGAGACTCTTGAGAGTCCCATGGACTGCAAGAAGATCAAACCCATTCTGAAGCAATCCATTCTGAAGCAAATCAGCCCTGAGTGCTCACTGGAAGGACAGATCCTGAAGCTGAGGCTCCAATACTTTGGCCACCCCATGAGAAGAGAAGACTTCCTGGAAAAGACCCTGATGTTGGGAAAGATGGAGGGCACAAGGAGAAGGGGACGACAGAGGATGAGATGGTTGGATAGTGTTCTTGAAGCTACCAGCATGAGTTTGACCAAACTGCGGGAGGCAGTGGAAGACAGGATTGGCTGGCGTGCTCTGGTCCATGGGGTCACGAAGAGTCAGACACGACTAAACGACTAAACAACAACAACAAAATGCACATCTAAAGAAAGAGGCAGGGGCAGAGAAGACGATTAAGTCCAGAGTCTAAAATTACCTAACTGTGTTCCTGGTGCCATATGTCCTGAACAGACACCCAAGGATACTTGAAGAGGAAAGTGAAAACTGTTCATCTCCCCCCTTTTAAGTCATAGTTACCATGGCCACTGTTTTTAGATTATTCAGGAGATATGATTGCTACATATCTGCTTCTGGCTGCTCATCCTTGGAAGATGGAAAAAGGCAGAGTACCTAAAGTAACTGAACTTTTAACTGTGCTAATTATTTATAGCTGCCCTCCAGAGCTCGCCTTCCCAGGGCGACGCTTGCAAAGGCTTGACAACTTTAGATATTCAGCAAGTGGCAACGATGTGTGATAGTCTAAACAGATTGTGTGACCTTCAGAGATTAATCAGTTAAAACAGCCCTTATGAAGCTGTTTCAGATTATTCTTGACAGTAGCTGTTTTTGACAGCAGAAGGTCAGAATCAAAGTCCTTACTTTTTTGAACTAGTCGAAGATTTATGTCGGCATCAAACCAGGCAAACATGCAGAAACCGCTTATGAGCGCCAGGGCTACTGGGCTGAGCATGAGGGGTGCCTTTCATCTTGTGCAGAGCAATTTCAAAAAGGTGCTTCTGGGTTGTCACCAATGCATTTCTACTCAAAGTAGACCCACCGGAGCTAATGGAGCTAAGCCAGTTGTGCCCTTTATTATCAACGGGTCTGCTCTGTCTAATTATTCATCTCATTTATTCCATTCCATTCATAAGCGGCTTCCGATGATACATTTGGAAGTGATTTAACAATAAAAAACATGTAAGCGCAAGGACATCCAAAATAATTCCACATGTGAAAACAAAATTTGATGTCTAAAAACAATTAAAATGATTTACTTTATGAAAACAATTTCAAATGTTGAATACAACCCTATCTTTTTTGTGTGTGTTGTGTTGTGTGTGTGTGTGTTTTAAAGCTGCTTCTTAGAAGTTCAATATTGCTTCATAAGAGGATAAGAAGAGGTTGCTGGATGAGGTTAGCTTCCTTTCTGGCACCCTGTTTTCAAGATGCCTAGGGGAAACACCAGGGCTGGATTAAGACCTTTCAAGGCCCTAAGCACTGAAAAGGTTCTGGTGCCCCTCTTATGTAATTCAAAATAAATAAAGAAGTGCGATTCAGTTCACATTTAAAGGCAAACTGACCTAATTCAATATTTCTGAAACAACAGAGAACCAAAACACAACTGTCCTTTGAAATGTGCAAGTCTCTGAATTTTGCAGTGTAGGTCTCCAGTCAAGCTATATATATATACAAAAATGCATGTATTGGGGTAAAGTAGCCATACCAATACATGTGTTTGAAAAGATGACATGCTGCAAATATATGTATATTTTAAAGCAATCTTGCATACTAGTTATGTGTATATTAGGAGAAATTTGCATTAAAATTCGGGTGAATTTTCAGGAGAACTTTTTTTTATTAAAAAGTCACAAGCTGATGTGGAAATGTACTGAAATTCTTTTTTTTATTCTTTTTAATTTATTTATTTATTTTTTATTATTTTTTAAATTATTTTTTAATTATTTTTTTTTTTTTTAGAAATGTACTGAAATTCAATACTGGTAAAATGAGAAACCAAGAGAAACCAATACTGACAGCTTGGCCCATGGTTCTCTTAATCTTCTCTAGTTGACCACTAGAGGACAAGACAAAGTGTACATTAGCATAGACACCCTCAGGTAGCAACCAGATCAAAATATGCTTCATTCTCACAGCACTTCAGTCAGGATCTAGAAAATGTTCCTAGAAGGACAGCTTTCCTTTGCATAAGTTGCTTCCTGGAAAGCATTCGAAGCCAGGCTACAAATTGCTTTTGAGCTCAGACCGTTGGCATCTATTCAATGGGAGACAATGCTATATTTCAGTGGTTCTCAACCTGTGGGTCCCCAGATCTTGTTGGATTACAACTCCCATCATCCCTGAGCTCTGGCCTTGCTAGCTAGGGGTGATGGGAGTTGTAGTTCAACAACATCTGGGGACCCACAGGTTGAGAAGGGCTGCTATATTTGGTCTGACTTTTGCTAATATAATGGGAACCTTTTGCTGCGTGCTTAACCCTATCTCTTGGTGTGATGAAACTGGAGCTTCTGAAACTGCCCTCTTGAAATTCTTCACCTGAAATTCTTTCACTTGAAAGACCCACATTGGCTCCCAGTACGTTTCCGAGCACAATTTAAAGTGCTGGTGCTGACCTTGAAAGCCCCTAAATGGCCTCAGCCCAGTATATCTGAAGGAATGTCTCCACCCCCATCGTTCAGCCCAGACACTGAGTCCAACTCCGAGGGCCTTCTGCCGGTTACCTCACTGTGAGATGTATTGTTGTGTATGGTGGATTGTCATGTAAGTTAATGTTGTTTGCCAAATAAACTATTCTTTAAAAAAAAAAGAAAAAAAGAGAGAAGTGAGGTTACAGGGAACCAGGCAGAGGGCCTTCTCAGTAGTGGTGCCCGCCCTGTATTACGCCCTCCCATCAGAGACATCTGAAGGCAGCCCTGTTTAGGGAAGCTTTTAATGACTGACGCTATAATGTATTTTTAATATTTTGTTGGAAGCCGCCCATAGTGGCTGGGGAAACCCAGCCAGATGGGCGGGATATAAATAACAAATTATTATTATTATTATTATTATTATTATTGGGCTATCTTACTGAATTGCTCTAGGGGTGGGGTAGAGGGGCTCACCATTTGGAGCAGCAGAAGAACAGCTACCTTCATTCCCCCCCCCAGGCTTCTTTTCCTTGCTTTCCTCTTTCTCAGGGCCTTCTGAGAAATTTCAGCTCAGCTGTAGTTTAAATTAAACAACAACAACAACTCCCCTCTTTGCTTTGTCAAACTAATCTCTCACACTTTTTGCATTTGGGGCCTTTCCAGACATCCTTTTTATTACACATCCATGATGACTGGTGTGGATGATCAGGGTAGCCAGATGCTAATCCACTTTCGCTACCGTTTGAGCCTGATGTGGATATATTGCTTTGTTTCCATTCGGTGGACGTCCCATCGCTTCCTGCCGAAACCCTGCCACTTTACATACCACCGACGTTCAAGGTGTTGTTGCAGCGTTTGTTTCATATGGCAATAATGCAGCGATCTTGGGGAAGCATTGCGGAAGAAGACATAAAGTGGAATGTTGTGGCCAGGTAAACCCAGCATGCCCACACGGTCCGGCATAAGTCCACGACAAACGCACTATGATTGTGTCAACGACTAGTTGCAAAATACAGCTCCCCCCTCCAGTCTGCAAGAGTCCTTCGTCTCCTTTCACCTCCTCCATTTGCTCCACGACAAAAATGGCCACATCCAGGCCAGTTTCCCTGTGAATGATCAAGGCCTCGTATCTTCCGTCTCTCATCTCCACAATCTCCTGGGTCTGTTGGGAGAGAGAGAGAGAGAAAGTCGCTCAGAGAAAATCATCTTCCTGCCATCTCAATCCAAGGAAACGAGAGATGTCCCGGCTAACCATTTTTAAAACAGCACCGTCGTAACGCGGGGCTTGGGAATTTTCTCGGAGGGAGGCGGGGGAGCTGACTTTGTCTGCTAGTCCTTCACTTTATTCCACTTGCTTTAAGCAAGAATAATTTCCCTTCTCTCTCTCCCCCCCATCACAACCCTGCTCATTTCCCCTCCTTCTTTCCTCCATCCCTCTTTCTCTCTCCTGCTTTTCTCCTCCTTTCTCCCTCTCTCTCGCTCTCTCTCTCTCTCTCCCCCCCCCTCTCTCTGCCTCTCATCTTTCTTCCTTGTTGTTTTGCCCCTGAAAACTGTGCAGCGAAAGCAACCTCCAGGGTGGACACTAAATCTTCTGATGCAGGCAGAACAGTGATAACATCTGAACTGAAGGTGCTTTTCCAGGGCATGCTTGACAGATGTAGCAGGGGCCTTTTAGGATTTAGTATTGGAGCGTATCTATTACCCGCGCCGCAGCACAGCTTGGCAGGAGCTGTATGGTAATCTCCTGTGAATTCTGTCTGACTTATCAGAGCATCTTGAACAGGTTCTTGCAGGATGGCGAATTGCCGCATCAACTTTGGAGGAGACAGTTCTGTGCCCTTTGAACTCCCTTAACTCCTTGCATCCCGGTACCATATATATATATATATATATATATATATATATATATATATATAATCAAGCATTGTGTCGCCTCCATCCTCCTCCATCCGCCAGTACCCTGCTCTCGTCCTCTCTGGATAGAGCTGTTATATTTCGATCCCCCGAGGTATGCCATTCCAAGGGACAGAATCTAATGCTTTCATATCGGAGAGAGTAGGAATAATTGCTTTAATGGCATGGCAGCTTGCCCATTTCTCCCGCAGTACACAGCAAATGTGATCCGCGTGGTGGATCTGTCGCTCCCACTGGGATGCCGCTGCAGCTGAGGCTCTGGGGGGCAGCGAGGAGGCGATTCTCAAGTGTGCATGTGCCAAGGCTGCCTCAGAGCCTGGCGTTTTCGGATTTGCAAATGGATGCCTGCAAACAACTTGAAGGGTGACTTTCTACTTGCAGAGTATTATTTCTGTTTTCGGATGCGTGTGATTTGCAACAATTGCATGGGTGCCGTTACAGTGTATGAGGGTTCGTTTGCATCTTGGGTCAAAAGTACCCCATACATTTAAAGTACTCTTATACCACTGTAACAGTCATGACTTTGCCCCCAAAGAATTCTGGGAACTGTAGTTTGTTTATGGTGCTGGGGACTGTAGCGCCTGAACATTCTCAGTACCCTTAACAAACTGCATTTCCCAGAATTCTTGGCAGGGGAGAAGCTATGACTGTTCCAGTGGTACAACAGTGCTCACAATAGCCCTCTGGGGCTGGAATGAGAGATGGTGACTCACTCAAAGTCACCCAGTGTGCTTCATGGCTGAGTGGGGATTTCAACCCTAGTCTCCCATGTCCTCTAACCACTGCATCACACTGTCTCTTTTGCCCCCTCTGCCACTAACTACCCTGTCAGAAGGATTTCTGGGTGAAGAAGACATCAGTACCTTCTGATGGTAGACCACGGCTTTCTTGTGGAAACGAGCCCGGAGAATCAGGTATTGATATTTTCACTGTGATTGCATTAATTCATGTTGATGTTACTTGCAAACCACCTTGGAAGAAACTGTCTCCTCAAAGGCAGGATATAAATAATTGTAGCAAACAAAAAAACGGGATTTTAGAAAAGCTTCTGTTCCTGCTCACCTGGAAAGATGCCCGCGTCGTTCAAGGTGTGTTACCATTGCATGACCAGGCAGAGACAGCGCCAGCCCCAGCCCCCAGGGATCATAAGAAAGGAATAAAGACTCTGACAATGTGTTATGGAATTAAATTAGGCCACAACCTTATTAAACTTCTGAATGTAGGAAGACCTTGGCTTAGGCCTTGGGCGTGTATCCCTCCTAGCTCCCCAGCCGGGGGGGGGGGGACTGGGGAACATCAGGGTAAATGGGATATGGGGGTGCTCTGTGATACGTATGTGTAGCAGGCAGCCCAGCCCATATGCCCACATGCAGGGTAGTTCACTGACAACCTTTCAGTGTATGGCCAGTGACACCCATTGTTGTTTAGTCATTTAGTCGTGTCCGACTCTTCGTGACCCCATGGGCCAGAGCACACCAGGCACTCCTGTCTTCCACGGCCTCCTGCAGCTTGGTCAAACTCATGTTGGTAGCTTCGAGAACACTGTCCAACCATCTCGTTCTCTGTCGTCCCCTTCTCCTTGTGCCCTCCATCTTTCCCAACATCAGGGTCTTTTCCAGGGAGTCTGCTCTTCTCATGAGGTGGCCAAAATCTTGGGGCCTCAGCTTCAGGATCTGTCCTTCCAGTGAGCACTCAGGGCTGATTTCCTTCAGAATGGATAGGTTTGATCTTCTTGCAGTCCATGGGACTCTCAAGAGTCTCCTCCAGCACCATAATTCAAAAGCATTAATTCTTCGGCGATCAGCCTTCTTTATGGTCCAGCTCTCACTTCCATACATCACTAACACCCGTTATATAACCCCTTTTAAGAGGGGACCTTGGAATTGCTGCCGCAGGGGGGTGAGTCACCACTTCACCCCCCACCATTTTAGGGAAGAAAAGCCTAAGGGATTCCACCCAAGGCCATAAATCGCCAAAGTTGTGACAAATTGCTACGGGGAAGACAAAACCTGCCAGTGCAGGAAAATTTCTTCCCGGTCCTTCAACAGCAACCAGCCAAAGGCCGTAGCAGTGCCCACTAAACAGGATGAAAAAGTTAACCTGCAAACAAGAAAACATTAAACAAAGGGAGGGTAAGGAGGGTGAATCTCCAGAGCCGACTGACTGGCTGTTGTCAGCTCCACCCCTTATTTATATTGGCGCTGGCCCACCTCCCAGCAAGAAACTTGATTACTGAGGCTGGGTGTGAACCTCCAAATAATAACATTGAGAGGCAGGGCAGTCCTTGTTGGCCATTAAGTTCCCTGGGAACTGTAGCACCGAGCACAATCCTGCAAAGGGCACCCACAATGTAAAGTGTGAGCGCTCATTATTTACAAGTGTTCCTGCTCAGCTCAGTGGTGAGGGAAACGCTCTCTGCACATTCTCAGGCGCTCTATAATTTCCCTCTTCCTCCCTTTGTTCCAGCATCAAGCCCTGGCACAAATTAAACCTGCCTTCCCCCCGCTGGTTTTGTGTTTGGAGGAAGGGGGGCAGGGAGAAAGCACTTTCCCAACACAGAAAAGAAATCTCTCACTGAAACCGATCGCAAGCACAAAATTGTTTATATCCTAGATTAAAGTTTAATTTTAGAGTTTAGCTGTAGGGTTAGAATTAGCTTTTGAGTGTGAGTTGCATAGAAGTCGCTGTAATTTGTTTTAAGGAGAAAGTCTTCAGGCAGCTGCGCATAAAATGAGTAGCATTCCTTATTCCCACGGTTGATTTCTGAATGGAAGTGCAATTATTTTCCCCCACCTTGTACCCAGAAGCGAAAACTGAGCCAAAGATAATACCTTACATGCATATCAGCTTAGGGAACCTCTCTTGGAAATATCTATTTATTGTTCACACAGCTCTGATACAAAACCAGAGAAAAGAACCACGCAACATGGCGCATTAATGCTCTCTTTCATGTGAGTACATTTTACCAATTTATTCTATTAATTTGGGAACGTTTGTAATCCTCACATGATGCAATCAAATGAGGAAAACGAGTTCATGAGATAGCGGATGAAACGCTCCATTTAAAATATATTTGCTGGATTTTACCTCAGTGCTGGCTCCAGAGGGTGGGTGAAATTGGGCATTGGGTGAGTCCTGTGGCGAGCAAGGAACCCCCAATTTGCTGCTGTTCTCAGTTGGCGTGTGTGGGGGGTGCCAGTTCCAGGTTTTGAGGTGCCCTTGGCCATAATGTTTGCACCGACCCTCTAACCCCAGTGGTGCAGTGGGAAAAAATTGAATCGCGAGGACTCACAATGACTGCTCTGTAGCCACATCCCTAAAGGCAGCCACCATCATGCCTCCAAGGAGAGTCCAAAAATGCAGATATTACTCACTCCTAGCCTTAGGCTGCAATCCTCCTCATGCACCTCAAAGTAAGTCTCGCTGAACTCACTGGGGTTAATTTTCCCCCAGACCCTCCAAATGTCCCTGTTTTCCAGGGATTTACAAAAGCCATTCCGGTTTCTGATTTGAGCCTGGAATGTCCCACTTTCCCTTAGGACAGTTTCATCAGAGAAATGCTGGAGGGTATGAAATAGGACGTCCCAAAGGGCGTTCTCCTCCTTCTTCTTCTTCTCCTTCTTCAGCTGGAACTCAGTTCCTGCACCTCTCAGCTGGATGCCACTGGCATTATAAGAGAACAAGGGAGGGATTCATGGTGAGTTCTGGCACCTCTTTTTCTGGGAAAAATTCCACCGGACCTCCCTATTTTCATCGGAGAAATGTTGGAGGGTATGTCTTCCTGTGCCTCCTCCACAAGAGGTCCAGATGGCGGCAACATGAGAACAGGCCTTTTCTGCAATGGCTCCTCTTTTGTGGAATGCTCTCCCCAGGAAGGCTCACCTGGTAACTTCATTACACACCTTCAGGTGTCAAAGCGGAAGCCTTCCTATTCAAACAGGCCTTGGGCTGGTCAACATCTTATACCCCATTTAAATGTGTTTGTGGGAGGAGGACGGGTGTTCCTGGTTTGTTGTATTTTCCCCCTGTTCTTGTTTTTATTATATATTTTGTGAGGGGGTTTTCAATCTCATATTTTTAATAATAATAATAATAATAATAATAATAATAATAATAATAATAATGTCTTCTGAATGTCAGGTAGTTGTTTATCGCTTTGACATCTGCTGGAAGGGCGTTCCACAGGGCGGGCGCCACTACCGAGAAGGCCCTCTGCCTGGTTCCCTGTAACTTGGCTTCTCGCAATGAGGGAACCTCCAGAAGGCCCTTGGTGCTGGATCTCAGTGGCTGGGCAGAACGATGGGGGTGGAGATGCTCCTTCAGGTATACTTCAGGTATACTGGAGGTTATGTTGTGAACCGCCCTGTGATCTACGGATGCAGGGCGGTATGAAAATTAAATCAATAATAGTAATAATCAATAAATAATAGACATTTTTGTTTATTTATTTAGGGAAGTTTTAAATGTTTTATTGTTTTATTGTATTTTTAATATTCTGTTGGGAGCCACCCAGACTGACTGGGGAAACCCAGCCAGATGGGTGGGGTATAAATATATCATCATCATCATCATCATCATCATCATTATTATTATTATTAGGTGGGGCACATGGTTCTCTTCCTTCCTATTTTATCCTCACAACAACTCTGTGAGGTAGGCTAGGCTGAGAGACTGTGACTGGCCCAATGTCACCCAATGAGCTTTGTCATTTATCTGTAAATGACATTGAGTCCTGTCAGGGGGAAAAAGGCAGGTTATAAACAAAAAAATAAATAAACAGATAAACAAATAAACAGAAAAAACAGATAAACAATTAAATGCCAAGTAGGTATTTAAACCCTGGTCTCCCAGGTTCTAGTCCAGCACTTTGACCACTTCACCACACTAGTTTTGGGATGGCAGTTTAAATTTCAGAACCATTATGTTATATTAACCTTAATCTGCATTAGCAACAGATACCACCCAAAAAAGCCTGCCTCCCCCATGTCCACAAATTACAAGAGCATGTGAGTTTCCAGTACCCAATTTTGTAGCCAAAATATGCATATATTCATATACTGATATGCATAGATAGATATAGAAATGCAATCACTGGGTTGCTATTAAGCTTCAATTCTAGATATTTTCTTGTCAAGCCAGGAAATGACATGAGGGGTGGGTGCAAAAAAAAAACACAACCCGACATATTTATATCAGATGTGGTTGGTTGATTTCACACACACACACACACACACACACACACACACTACACCCACCCACCCTCTGATTATTGATGCCAATCACATCTTTCCAGCTGCTAGAAGAATTTAACAATCAATACTTTCAGAATATTCATTTAACCTATGAAGCAGAGGTGAACGCCTCCATCCCGTTGTGGGATGTCATGGTCACTAAAAAGAAAGGGAAAAAAGAAGAAGCTCTGCCATTTCCCAAGGCCTGTTCCATATATAAAGAAGCAACGCTCAGAGTGGAGAGCGCCAGAAATAGATTGCGTTGTGTCTCCACTAGCTATGCCCAAAGAAGAAGAAAATGTGATGGGGAAAATGTCTTGGCCAATTTGGGAAGGAGACTTCTTCTGCCAGGACCAGCTCTCTGGTCAGATGCTTCTGAGTAGGCCTGGGCTCTACTTTGGATGTTGGTGTTGTTCATATTACTTTTATTAGGACCTTGAGACCCGCCAGCCAGAGCGAGGTGTAAAGGAGTGGCAAAGGATGGTGGCCCAATGGGCAGAAGTAATTCCATAGGAATATGGACTTTATTCAGCCATTTAGTCAGCCATTTGGTCCATCTAGCTCAATACTGTCTGCACTGACTGACAGTGGCTCTCCAGGGTTTCAGGCTGGGGTCGTTCTACCCCCTTCACAGAGCTACAGTTCACTGGGAAGAGAGATGGTTTTCTAATCCACTCCTTGGAAATCATAGCCATGGGAGGGGAATATAGGAGACTCCTAAGAGCTCTCAGCTTAACTCTCAGTTAAACTCTCAATTAAAGCTATAGTTTTCCCAGTAGTGATGTATGGAAGTGAGAGCTGGACCATAAAGAAGGCTGATCACCGAAGAATTGATGCTTTTGAATTATGGTGCTGGAGGAGACTCTTGAGAGTCCCATGGACTGCAAGAAGATCAAACCTATCCATACTGAAGGATATCAGCCCTGAGTGCTCACTGGAAGGACAGATCCTGAAGCTGAGGCTCCAATACTTTGTCCACCTCATGAGAAGAGAAGACCCCCTGGAAAAGACTCTGATGTTGGAAAAGATGGAGGGCACAAGGAGAAGGGGACGACAGAGGACGAGATGGTTGGACAGTGTTCTCGAAGCTACCAACATGAGTTTGACCAAGCTGTAGGAGGCAGTGGAAGACAGGAGTGCCTGGCGTGCTCTGGTCCATGGGGTCATGAAGAGTCGGACACGACTAAACAACTAAACAACAAGAAATCTCAGAACCCCAACAGACTGATGTGGTCCAAAAGAAAGCAGAGCAATATGGTGGCCACCAGCCTGGCTGCAGGAGTTGCCAGAAGGAGGCATAGAAGACGCAATCCAAACATCTCAAGGACTCCACTCTAGATTTGTGTGGTGTTTGCTCCTTTGCCTTCTCTCCTTCACAAAGCTATCCCACAAAGCAGTGGAGGTTTAGGGCCAGAGTTTTCCTTCTCCTAGATGGGCTCCCTTCCCAGGTTCACAAGCCCTATCTGCCCCTTGCTCCCCCCTGCAGCACATGCAGAAATGGCCTTCTTGATCGTTGGACCCACTATTGGTCTTGTCTTTTCAATCTGCCGGAAGCCTGTCTTCGTATGCAGAGGAAGTCCCTAACTCACTGAGGGTTTGAGACCCCTTTGGCTACCCTCACCTGGTTTAGCCTGCCAGTCAAAGCCATTTTCCGAAGTGTGGCCACTGTCACACGCTGACAGCTTCAATAATAATAATAATAATAATAATAATAATAATAATAATAATAATTTATTATTTATACCCCGCCCAGCCACTCTGGGTGGCTTCCAACAAAATATTAAAATACTGTAATACATCAAACACTAAAAGCTTCCCTAAACAGGGCTGCCTTCCGATGTCTTCTAAAAGTCTGGTAGTTGTTTTTCTCTTTGACATCTGGTGGGAGGGCGTTCCACAGGGCGGGCACCACTACAGTGGTACCTCGGGTTACATACGCTTCAGGTTACATACGCTTCAGGTTACAGACTCTGCTAACCCAGAAATAGTGCTTCAGGTTAAGAACTTTGCTTCAGGATAAGAACAGGAATCGTGCTCTGGCAGCGCGGCGGCAGCAGGAGGCCCCATTAGCTAAAGTGGTGCTTCAGGTTGAGAACAGTTTCAGGTTAAGTACGGACCTCCGGAACGAATTAAGTACTTAACCTGAGGTACCACTGTACTGAGAAGGCCCTCTGCCTGGTCCCCTGTAACTTGGCTTCTCGCAGCGAGGGAACCGCCAGAAGGCCCTTGGCGCTGGACCTCAGTGTCCAGGCAGAATGATGGGGGTGGAGACGCTCCTTCAGGTGAGAGCTAAGTGCAGGGTGGGGACCAAAGGTGGCCAGACTAACCCAGAAGGAGCATGAAGTGTCCTCCACCAGAGGTTCTACCCCTTCCTGAGACCCCGTCATTCTCTGGGGGAAGAAGCAATGACCTGGTATGATAGCTTCTTTAGGATGTAGATGCAGCCATTGAGAACTTTCAGGGCAGCTAGAAACATATGAAGTTGCCTTAGAACAACACAAGCTCTCAGTCCATCTGCCTCTGCATTGTCTGCACGGACTGCCAGTGCCCTTCAGACAGGCTTCCCCAGTCCTACCAAGAGATACCAGGGCTGCTCCCCAAACTGAGAATTCAATTTGCTGCATAGCTCCAAGACTTCACTGCTGCTTGGCTGTGGCGACGTGTACACTCTTGATTGCTCACTGAGTTTGTTTCCCTGTTTACAATGTACTATTATTAACGTTGCGGCGAATCCTCGCAGGTGGGAGGGCAGGATCCGAATGTGCCAAACGACAATAAAATACTGCCTATTTTTAGAGTTCCCCCAGGTTGAAAGGTCGGCTCTTCCCACAGCTGGGACGACACGCCAAAATGGAGTACGTGTCCTCCCTCAGAAATTTTTGCATGTCTTCTGGAAGCTGTTTTAAGCTTTCCTCAAAAAAAAAAAAAAAAAGCCCTAACTACATTTCACCTGAGTGGGAACCTTTGGGGGTCTTTCAACGCTCAGGCAAAATTCAGCAACAACTCTGAACATCTCCCTTCTCCACTCCCCGGCATCTGAGACTCGCCGCCACTCTGCATTGGCTCTCCACCCTACCGCCCCCTCTCCAAGTACGTTCCCTTCATGTCACTCATGTGAACAAGATGCTTTGCTGGTTGGTCGCAGGCCAAGGTTTGTTGCTGTATTCATTGGCAGCCTGGTGGGTGTAGCTGAGGCCAGGTGGCGTGTGAGAAAGATGGAAGAGTCAGCTCTCGTGTTTTGACTTGCAGATCTGGTGCAGGTTCTTCTGAGCGGAGGCCCAACTGTGAAACCCTGGCGATTGCCCGGATGAAAAGCTTAAAATAGTGAATCCCGGACTGGGATTTGTGACCTGCCAAGGTTTTCGGGAGCTGAGCCCTCGTGTTTCATGCTGTGAGGGATGCTCTTGACTCGGCACACCTCCACCTGTTTTCTAAACGGTGGGAAGCGTGAACTTTGTCCTTGTCTTTGCAAAATCTTTTTAAGCAGCTTCGAGAAATGGAAATGAAAGAAAGCCGGCAAGTGGCAAACTGGCTGGAGTGTCAAGCTTGTCTCTGGGAAGTCACAGTTCAAATTCCTCATGTGGCCACAAAGATTACACAGTGGCCATGCAGTACAGAAGGCCAGAAAGCCTGAAAAAAACATCTCCCATTATATCAAAACTCTTCCAGATTCCTCAGGGCATTTAATGGGGACCAGAGATCTCGAAATGTATAGCCAACTTTAATTTTTTTAAAATTTTATTGATTTGTTAACGGCAAAGAAGTGCAAACGTGGCAGAAAGAAAGAAAATAAAGAATCAAAAATTTAAACCATAGAGCAGCTCTAAAGGGCTAATGTATTATTTAAAGTGTTGCTAACTTTAAAAGAAAGCAAAACCACCTGGTGAATCGTTCGTGTTCTTGCTGTTGTCGTTAATTGTATTACTCACCTTTCGCCCCCAGGTCTCAGGGCGGGCTGCAACCATTTAAAATTCAGAATTAAAAACAATTTAAACATATTAAGCTTGCAAGAAGAGTGTGGCTTCTGAAAGCACACATCTCAGGTGTTAAATGCCAGGGTAAAGAGGTCTGTCTTTAGCATTTACTGGAAGCTGGGTAGTGAAGAAGTCAGGTGGGCCTCTTTAGGGTGGAATCAGGTGGAATCAGGCATCTTTTGGAAGGGGGTGATGACTCACCCCTGGGAGGGTCTCACCAGTAGAAGTTAGCAGAGTAGTTATACAGAACAGCTAAACTATGGAACATGGTTCCCTAACAAGCAGTGAGGACTGGTCATCTGTCATGGACCTCGTACCTATGGGACCGCCTCTCCTGGTATGTGCCACAGAGGAACTTACGGTCTTCAAACAAAAACATCTTGGAGGTCCCGGGCCACAGGGAGGTTAGGCTGGCCTCAACCAGAGCCAGGGCTTTTTCGGCTGTGGCTCCGATCTGGTGGAACGCTCTGTCACAAGAGACTAGGGCCCTGTGGGACTTGACATCTTTCCGTAGGGCCTGCAAGACAGAGCTGTTCCACCAGGTCTTTGGCCAGGGCACAGCCTGACTCCCTCCTTTGGCAATCTTCACAGAACTCTAGCCCAATGGTTGCCATTAATTTGATTCTGAATTAATTTTATAATGAATGATTTTAGTATCTTGTACTATTTTATTGTTGTTAGCCACCCTGAGCCCGGCTTCAGCTGGGGAGGGCGGGATATAAATAAATTTTATTATTATTATTATTATTATTATTATTATTATTATTATTATTATTGCTTTAGTTGAGTTTCCACTTCCCAAGGAATACAGAAAAGCAAATCACAGACTAAATAACTCTGTATGTGGTTTGCAAAAATCCATTAACAGTTGTAGTGGTTCAGAGCGGTGGACTCGTAATCCGGTGAACCGGGTTCTCTTCCCCACTCCTCCACATGCAGCTTCTGGGTGACCTTGGGCTAGTCGCACTTCTCCGAATTCTCTCAGCCTCACTCACCTCACAGAGTGTTTGTTGTAGGGGAGGAAGGAAAAGGAGATTGTTAACCGCTTTGAGACTTCTTAGGGTAGTGATAAAGCGGGATATCAAAATCCAAACTCAAACAGTCCAGCAGAACTTGGACAATGAGATAACCGGATTTCAATCTCTGTTGTGCGAGTCTTCTTCTGGTTGGCCCAAAAAGGAGCTATGCAATGGCAATTCAATGGTTCAACCAAATAGATCCGCTCCAAGCTCGAAAAGGCACTTTTTGAAAAGGCTGTTGTCGGAATTCCATCGGAATCACACCAGCAACAAGTATACACATCAAGAGTTATTCTCTTGGATTTATGCAGTTATATTTGGCTTTGAGATGTTGAGTTGTGTATGCCATTATTATTTTGGCATTGTAAATATGGTTTAAGACTTTTTAGAAGGTGTTGGTTGTTGATGAATTTGACCGTTAATGATTTTTTGTTGAGTTTCCTGCATTGCCGGGAGTTGGACTAGACGACCCTTGGCGTCCCTTTCAACTCTACAATTCTGTATGATCGCGGAGGACAAGGCAACCAATGGCAACCAGCCTGGATGGCTATGCTCTGCCTCCGCATTTCTGTATACCACTCCTGGAAAGGGCAAGAGAGGAGAGTGCTCTGGTGCTCAAATCCTGCTTGCAGGTTTCCCTTGTTGGCCGCTGGCTGGCCACTGTGAGAATGAGATGCTGGACTCGACAGGACCCTGGTCTGATCCAGCAGTTTCCTAATAGGCTCTTGCCAAGAGCAGGAGGGATAAGAGAGAGGGAAGCTTGGCAGGTGCGGGTGCAGCAGCAGAAACAACCCAATCTTGCTCCAGCTGCTGTGCCTGCACCATACTGAGCTCCCCGCTGCCCCACCTGCCTCCCTTCCCCCCTCAGTACCCGACAGTGATGTACACTGTGGGAAAGCTAGGTGAGCCACACAGCCACATCAGTGCTACTGAACACGGGTGGGTCCCTCTGCTGCCCTGCTCTCTGGGGCCTCTGATATCACAATTGGGTCCTGCAAGGTTCTTAGAAGTCAGAGCAGCGGTCAGCGCAGAGTCTATTTTATTTTATTATAAAGCTGGGCTGAAAATTTACATAAATAATAATTAACTATGCATTAGGTGGGTGTTCTCGTAAATCACCTCCCTCCCTGAGCATTGGGAGGGAAAATGAATTCCTCTGAAACAGCGGCGTAGCGTGGGTTGTCAGCACCCGGGGCAAGGCAAGTAATTTGCGCCCCTAACCCCTAACCTGCCACCGCTGCCCGCTTCTTCTTGCTGCTGCCTGGGCTGGGGTATTTACGGTAAGGTAGCCACGGCAGCGGCAGCGGGTCCGTGTCAGGTGATCTGAGGCGAGTTGCCGCTGGCGTTGCCGCCCAAACGACGCTGCTTGCCCGGAGGAGGAGGAGGGCAGAGAGGCGAGGAAAATGTAACATGGCCCAGCCGCTGCAGCAGCAGCGGCGGCGGTGGCGGGGCTGTGAGGAGGGGCTGCCTGGCGCGCCCTCTGTGGCCCTGACGCGCGGGGACTGCGGCGAGCGCTGAGAGCCGCTGCCTGCTGGATGCCTTCAGCCCGGACGCGCGCACAGCTCATCGGTTCTGCGAGACATGGGGCTCTGCTACAGCCTGCGCCCGAGGCTCTTCGGCGACTCCGGAGGAGGCGAACGCGCGCCCCCCAGATGTTGCGGCCGGTGCGGCCGGCTCCCCCTGCACCCCCCACGCTACGCCACTGCTCTGAAATGCGGCTGTGTGTTTATTTAGCTGCCTGCCCTACATCACCTTGCAAGGCATCTGAGAGTTTCAATATTTATTTCTACGCATTCAAAAATTTTTTTGAAACCCTGCAATGCTTATATTGTTGTTGTTGTTGTTGTTGGACGTGGGTGGCGCTGTGGGTTAAACCACAGAGCCTAGGGCTTGCTGATCAGAAGGCCGGCGGTTCGAATCCCTGTGATGGGGTGAGCTCCCATTGCTTGGTCCCTGCTCCTGCCAACCTAGCAGTTCAAAAGCACGTCAAAGTGCAAGTAGATAAATAGGTACCGCTCCGGCGGGAAGGTAAACGGCGTTTCCGTGCGCTGCTCTGGTTTGCCACAAGCGGCTTAGTTAGTCATGCTGGTCACATGACCCAGAAGCTGCACACCGGCTCCCTCAGTCTATAGAGCGAGATGAGCGCGCAACCCCAGAGTCGTCCGCGACTGGACCTAACGGTCAGGGGTACCTTTACTTCCTCCTCCTCCTCCTTTGTATGCCACCCATCTATTATTTGTATGCCACCCAGCCACTCTGGGCGGCTCCCAACAGAATATTGAAAACACGATGAAACACCAAAGATTGAAAACTTCCCTAAACAGGGCTGCCTTCAGATATTTTCTAAAAGGTTGGATGGTTGGATTTTTCCTTGACATCTGATGGGAGGGCCTTCCACAAGGCAGGTGCGGCTACTGAGAAGGCCCTTTGCCTGGTGGTGCAAGGCTCTCTCCACAGCATCCCTGATGGGAGGGCCTTCCACAAGGCAGGTGCGGCTACTGAGAAGGCCCTTTGCCTGGTGGTGCAAGGCTCTCTCCACAGCATCCCTGATGGGAGGGCCTTCCACAAGGCAGGTGCGGCTACTGAGAAGGCCCTTTGCCTGGTGGTGCAAGGCTCTCTCCACAGCACAGTGGCGTAGCGTGGGGGGTGCAGGGGGGGCCGGCCGCACCGGGCGCAACATCTGGGGTTAGGGCAAATCCACGGGTTAGGGGGCGCAAATCCACGGGTTAGGGGGCGCAAATTACTTGCCTTGCCCCGGGTGCTGACAACCCACGCTACGCCACTGCCACAGCATCCCTGATGGGAGCGCCTTCCACAAGGCAGGTGCGGCTACTGAGAAGGCCCTTTGCCTGGTGGTGCAAGGCTCTCTCCACAGCATCCCTGATGGGAGGGCCTTCCACAAGGCAGGTGCGGCTACTGAGAAGGCCCTTTGCCTGGTGGTGCAAGGCTCTCTCCACAGCATCTCACTTGCTCTACTTCTGGGAATGTTTTGGCAGTGACATTGTGTTGCATCACACATGTGACACCCAATATTTTCTGGGCAATGCAAATGGCACAGAAGAGTGAAAGGCTTTCTCCATAGTTCCTGGAACGCCTTAGAAGTGATTCCATGAACTTTGCATCACATTGCTCCTAAGGCAGGGATGGAAGAACGATTTTGGCTGCTGGGCCTGTTCTTTATCGCCACCCCACACTCCGGGCCAACTCTGATGGGTGGGTGGGGCCACCCACCTGTTAGTCACCTGACATTGTGATGACATCAGATGAGTCCCACTCACCTGTCAAGTGACAGACAGGCTGCAGGAGGTGGGTCTCAGTGCCCTTAGCAAACTACAGCTCCCAGCATTCTCTGGGGAAGCCATGATTGTGGTATCATAGTGCTTCAAATGCATGGCACAGATATGGCCAGTAAGTGAAGGTCACCCAATGAATCAGGCTGGCAGAAGATTTAGGAAAGACCAAAGATGGGTCTTCTTCACACAAGGCATTTCCGAGCACAATTCAAAGTGTTGGTGCGGACCTTGAAAACCCTAAACGACCTTGGTCCAGTATATCTGAAGGAGCGTCTCCACCCCCATCGTTCAGCCTGGACACTGAGGTCTAGCTCCGAGGGCCTTCTGGTGGTTCCCTCACTGCGAGAAGTGAGGTTACAAGGAACCAGGCAGAGGGCCTTCTTGGTAGTGGCGCCTGCCCTATGGAACGCCTTCCCATCAAATGTCAAGGCAATAAGCAACTATTTTACTTTTAAAAGACATCTGAAGGCAGCCCTGTTTAGGGAAGTTTTTAATGTTTAAAGCTGTATTGTGTTTTTAATATTCGATTGGGAGCCGCCCAGAGTGGCTGGGGAAACCCAGCCAGATGGGTGGGGTATAAATGAATGAGTGAGTGAGTGAATGAATGAATGAATGAATGAATAATATATGGAGTAGTTAACTCATCAAATTCACTGCCATTCATTTCAGAACTATCCATCAAGAAGAAGAACTATCAAGAAGAACTATCCATCAATGGCTATGAGTCCTGAGATGGTTGGCCATGCAGGACTGCCCTCCTTTAGATGGTCCACTACTGCCTGCATCATCGTTGAAGGACAGCCATCTTTTCAAAGAAGTCCTCTGTAGGCGGCAACCATTTTAGGCACATCCAATTGATGTGTGATCACGTAATGTGGGGGGAACAGGGGTGGGGCGTAACAGGACAGGCCACTCATGTACACACTCTGCTGACGTGTGCGGGAACCATGAATGGAACCTCCACATGAAATGGTCACTACCTGTGCTTGAAAGGCCACACCGTCTAAGCCTGGTTTAAGGATAAAGGATCGTGAGAAGGCCTGGAATTTGATAATCCACAGTTATCTCCATGACAGTAGACTCAGCAGGCAAACAGGTCACCTAGTCACAATCTTCTCCGCTCACCTCTCTATTTAAATGACAGCCATTACTTCTAAGTATGCACCACATACCGTATTCAGACATGAAAAGGTTATTTTAACCTGCACCCCCTTTCTCCCTCTTTTCTGGCAATTCACCTCCTATTTCTCAGCCCATGTGTATGAGGCTGTTAGAGGGCGATGGAGCCTCCATGTTCAGGCATAGCATGCTGGAGGATAAATGCTATGCTATGTTGTAATCGGATTGCTGGGCTTTGGTGATGGATCTTGCAGGGCCGATCCGATCTAGCAGGGCTCTCCATTAGGAATTAGGAATTCCATTAGGAATTTGATTCTGCTAATAAGGTAAAGGTAAAGGTACCCCTGCCTGTACGGGCCAGTCGTGTCCGACTCTAGGGTTGCGCGCTCATCTCACTTGAGGCCGGGGGCCAGCGCTGTCCGGAGACACTTCCGGGTCACGTGGCCAGCGTGATGAAGCTGCTCTGGCGAGCCAGCACCAGCGCAGCACACGGAAACGCCGTTTACCTTCCTGCTATAAAGCGGTACCTATTTATCTACTTGCACTTTAGGGTGCTTTCGAACTGCTAGGTGGGCAGGAGCTGGGACCGAAGACGGGAGCTCACCCCGCCGCGGGGATTCGAACCGCCGACCTTGCGATCGGCAAGCCCTAGGCGCTGAGGTTTTACCCACATTCTGCTAATATTTAAAGGCAAATCTGCGTAATTTGCACAGCCGTCTTTTGAAATTCACATTTCTCTGAATTTTGCAATGCAAAATGCAGTTCCCCAGCCAAAGGAAAAGATAGATAGATGATAGATAGATAGATGATAGATAGATAGATAGATAGATAGATAGATGATAGATAGATAGATATAGATATAGATAGAGAGAGAGCATCCACTAAGATAAGGTGTCCCTAAAAATGAACACATTAGTGAAAATAACATGCACAAATGCGTCATTTTAGGGGGAATGTCTTTGCAAAAATGTGTATATTAGGCAAAATTACATGCAAATGTGAATACCTGGGGAAATTTGCAGCCAAATGCTGATGAACTTTCCCGAGGACTTTTAAACAAACAAACAAATCACTAACTGACATGGAAATGCGGCAAGCTGCACTTGAGGCTGAAAAACTGAAAGAAACTGAAATTGACAGATTTGCCCATTCTCGTTCTCCTTCCGAGCCAATTCTTCCCCTTCGGTCTAGTTGAGACCCTTTGCTGTTGCTTTGAAATGCTGTTGTCACCTGTTTGCAGAGCTCCTTCAAAAGGGAACGTCTGTATTAGGCTACCACAGCTAGTCAAAATGTTTACTAGAACTACTTAATAGAAAAATCAATTGCAAGGGCTGATTGGCTGGTTTCAGCAAAGGAGATGAGGGGCTGATTTTTTCTCTCAAGCTTTAGAAGAAAGAAAGAGAAAGAAAGAAAGAATTTCGAACAAACTCTACCTTACAAAAGTGAATGGAATGGAATAAAGGTTACGGCTCTGCTGATTTTTGAGAGTTGTGGGGTGTTAGATGTCTGTTGTCACGAGGGCGGTGTATCCCTATAAAGCAGCTGTGACTGGGTCCTTGTTTAGTGGTATATTCTTAGGTCTTGAACCTGATTTATGGCTGTCAGCTTCTCCCTCACTGTGTTCTGACAAGCTCTGCAGCCAGTAGAATAAACTTGTTCAAGCTTGAAGTGACATTTCTGTGCTGTTAGGGTCCCCCCCTCCTCCTCTCCCACATTCCTCAAGGAAGAAACTGTTCCAGGCTTGTGCCCAATGCTTCCACTGGATGGAAAGAATGCTCATTTGGGACCCCCTGCTGCAAGGAATGCTGAGTCTCCAGCTTCTGGGAGGGAGCTGGCATTTTGGGGGGTGGCTAATTTAACCCCCACCCTGCCACTTATTCATAGAAATCTATATGTGCTCCTATTTACCTGCGAAAGTCCCTTTTCCCAAGGTCTTGGTCTCTTGGTGCCTAACACCAGTATCCTAACCATAGCTGTCAACTTCCCCCTTTTCTTGAGAGGAATCCTATTCGGAATAATAATAATAATAATTTTTATTTATACCCCATCCTCCCCAGCCAAGGTCACGCTCAGGGCAGCTAACAAGCAATAGTAAAAACAAGTTGAATGAATTCAACTTAAAAACAAGATTAAAATACAACGTTAAAATATTGAAACATTAAAATATTAAAATGCAGCCTCATCACAGGAGGAGAAAGGAAAAAGAAAGAGGGGGAGGGAATCAAATTGACTCCAAGCCAAAGGCCAGGTGGAACAACTCTGTCTTACCGGCCCTGCAGAAAGAAATCAGATCCTGCAGGGCCCTGGTCTCATGAGGAACAGCGTTCCACCAGGCCAGAGTTGAAAAGGCCCTGGCTCTGGTTGAGGCTAATCTAACTTCCTTAGGCCCCGGGACCACTAGGGTGTTGCTATTTAGGGACCTTAAGGTCCTCCGTGGGGCATACCGGGAATAAGGGAATTTCCCATAAAAAAAGGGAAACGTTGACAGCTATGATCCCGACCACGATGGCAAATTACTATGGCAGCCTATCTCATTGCCATGAGCCCTGAAACATTGTAGGGACAGTACTTGGGTTGTCAGGCCCTGATATAGGAGAAAGATGAGAAGGAAGAACCAGACGAGGTGGCTGGACAGGCAGAACTTGGGTTAGAGGAGGAGGAAGAAGAAGAAGAAGAAGAAGAAGAAGAAGAAGAAGAAGAAGAAGAAGAAGAAGGAGAAGAAGAAGAAGAAGAGGAGGAGGAGGAGGAGGAGTTTGGATTTGATATCCCGCTTTATCACTACCCGAAGGAGTCTCAAAGTGGCTAACATTCTCCTTTCCCTTCCTCCCCCACAACAAACACTCTGTGAGGTGAGTGGGGCTGAGAGACTTCAAAGAAGTGTGACTAGCCCAAGCAGCTGCATGTGGAGGAGCGGAGACGCGAACCCAGTTCCCCAGATTACGAGTCTACCGCTCTTAACAACTACTCGGCACTGGCAGCATCTCGTCTTTTCACCAACTTTGGAACAGGGAGCCGGAATAACACCTCTCCCCTTTGGCATTCCCCTTTGAGAGCCTCAGTGAAGACTGGCAGGTGGAAGGGGTGGCAACTTGAATAAATTATTGGGGGGCATGACAGGGTGCACCCACACGATTTGAATGGCAATGCCCGTCAACTTTGGGTGTGTGTGTCAGGCTTCCTCCCTAGTCACCCACTTCACTACCACGTCTTGCCACCTGGTCACACAACCACTGTACTTTCTGTGCTGCCACCTTATCTGCTCTCCTTGACCTTGGGATGAGTGGATGAATGCTTTCCAGCGACACTGAGTCTGTTAACTCTCTCTCTCCCAGTTCTCCTCCTAGCTGTTCCCCACCCAGTTCTCCTCAGCTTCTGCCTTCTGAACTATGCCCCTCTGCAAACCGCCCTTCCAAATCTATACTGTTCTCCTGCTCCTGGGAAGATTCAGGATCCTGATCAGGAGCATGGGGAGGGGGAGGCTCCCAACATTCCTCCTCCGTGCAGAGCTCCCCACTGCCTGGATGGAGTGCCCATTTGCAATCTTGACATCCTTGCAACTTGAGAGAGTCTCCTTGCATTGCAGGGTTTGGACCAGATGACCCTTTGGGTTCCATCCAGCTCCACAATTCTATGGTTCCAAGTGAGTGTACCATCTCCTATCTTTAAAAGCTGGTGGGAGGGTTGAGAAACTTTGGGACACCTCCGCTGCTTCCATCACTTGCAAGTCCAGCCCTGAACTTTTTGCCCTGCTCTGGAATGCCTGATCTTTGACTCCTGAGCCCTGGGTCTGTTGTTAAGCCTATACCTTTATGTGCCCAAATAACTAGATCTCTAATTAATTAAATACTTATTATATTTATAGACCACCCTTCATCTGAAGAGCTTAGGGCAGTTCACAAGTAAGAACCTCTGTCTAGACATCCACCCCTACTGAATCCATATGTTGTGCTACAGCAGTGGTTCTCATCTTGTGGGTCCCCACATGTTGTTGGACTACAACTCCCATCATCCCTAGCTAGCAAAGCCAGAGCTCAGGGATGATGGGAGTTGTAGTCCAACAACATCTGGGGACCCACAGGTTGAGAACCACTGTGCTACAGGATCTGTCCATGACAACGTTGGCATGACTCTAGGACCGTTTCACTGACGAGAGAAAAGCCTACGACGATTCTGTGCCTATAAATTCCCAGTGACTCTTCTGATGCATAACCATGAGCAAGGATTTGGCACACCAGTAGTCATGCAGCAGTTCAGACATATAAAGACATGACACCTGCCCCATAAAACTGATATCATAGGAGGAGGAGTTTTTACAAAGGCCATATTAAACTATGTACAGCGGAGAGAAACGATGTTGACATCCTCCTCCTCAGGCTTGTAAAACTGAGACCTGCTTGCTGCAAGCGGCGGTAAGTTTGCATTTTAATAACAGTAATTAGAAACACCTTCAAGGGAATCTGGAGCTCTGCTGGTTCAGCAGTTTACATCCGGACAGGCAGCAGTCAAACCATGGGAGAGAATGAGGTCTACCACGCAATGTGCTTTGTGCAAGGAAAGGGCAACCAAAATGATCAAATCCTAGCCATTATACCATATTTTTTGTCCTATGGAGCGAATGCAGGCTCCTGGGCTTCAGCGATAGCAACACGAAGCCTCCGAAGCACATTTCTTCTGAATGCCAATGGATGGAAAAAGGGAGGAGGGAAGAGGGCTCTTGTCTTTGGGTTCTGCTTGCCAGTTTCCTCACAGGGATCTGGTTGGCTGCTGTGAGGACAGGATGCTAGATGGTCCCCTGGTCTGATCCAGCAGCCTTTTCTTATGTGCTTATTGCTGAATTGCGGAAGTTGCTCTCGGTAGTTTGAATAATGGTCCTTAGATAGCCTTGGGGTCTGGCGGGCTTCTGGGCTAGACGTCTCAGGAAAACCAATTTTGCACCTGTATTTGGTTGTTAAGTGGGACACGGGTGGTGCTGTGGATTAAACCACAGAGCCTAGGACTTGCCGATCAAAAGGTCGGCGGTTCGAATCCCTGCGACGGGGTGAGCTCCCGTTGCTCGGTCCCTGCAACCTAGCAGTTCGAAAGCACGTCAAAGTGCAAGTAGGTAAATAGGTACCACTCCGGCGGGAAGGTAAACGGTGTTTCCGTGCGCTGCTCTGGTTTGCCAGAAGCGGCTTAGTCATGCTGGCCACATGACCAGAGCTGTACGCCGGCTCCCTTGGCCAATAAAGCGAGATGAGCGCCGCAACCCCAGAGTTGGCTATGACTGGACCTAATGGTCAGGGGTTCCTTTACCTTTACCTTGGTTTCTAAACTGGAGTTATCTGGCCCAGCCTTGTGTTTAGCTCACCCACCAAAAGGACCTTTGCCCCCGGATAATCCGAAATTAGCAACTTGACAAAGGTTTCTAATCTTTTCCACTTGCTATCGTTGTCAATATTTCAGCTAGCTGGAGGAATATAAACATTTATAAATAACACTTCAGATCTTCCCCATGATATAAGTAAGGCCACTGCTAGTTGGTCTAGGGAGGGCAGGTCTTTACAGGTGGCATTTAGACATTGAGAAATCAAGATGCAAAGCCAGTGTGGTGTAGTGGTTAAGAGCGGTGGACTCGTAATCTGGTGAACAGGGTTCACGTCTCAGCTCCTCCACATGCAGCTGCTGGGTGACTTTGGGCTAGTCACACTTCTTTGAAGTCTCTCAGCCTCACTCACCTCACAGAGTGTTTGTTGTGGGGGAGGAAGGGAAAGGAAAATGTTATCCACTTTGAGACTCCTTCGGGTAGTGATAAAGTGGGATATCAAATCCAAGCTCTTCTTCTTTTAGCCTCCCCGGGACAGCCCTAATTGCATAAACATAAAAACCTTCCAGAACTGGAGTTTCCGCCGCCCATGTCTATTGAAGGACGATGATTTTAAAGTTTTGGTGATAGAATGGAATATCTGTAGATTGAGATAAACATCTAGACCAACCGGCCACATTCCAGGAAAGGATATTTAGGGCATCAGCTGATTCTTGGATTTTTGGATTTTGGGAGCCCTCGGAGGTTTTCAGCCGTTGATTCTTTAGGGCGGTGGAATCTGGTGTATTTGTAGGGAGGTGGGGTAGGACAGAAAAACCTTTTGTGGTAGGGACTGATTTGGTGAGTTTAGTTTCTCTAAACTAATACGTATCCGTATTTCAATCTTCCATCTGAATGGCATCTAGAGATCCTAGGTCATCCGCAAAGATTGAGCCATTCTTGCTCTTGGTAGATGTAGCAAGGGCCAAGAAGGTGGGTGGCTTTCAAATAGGATCAGACTGATTCACGGAGGACAAGGCTTTCAACATCTAATAGTCACCGTGGCTATTTTGCTTCCTCTGCTGTAAGAAACAATGCACACCTGTTGTTGTGAATCACAAGCGAGGAGTTGCACTTGGGTCTTGTGTGCGGGCTTCTGTGCAGGCATGTGGTTGGTACTGCAAGAACAGAAGGCTGGTCTACATGGCTTAACCCACCAGAATCTTCTTATGTCTTGAGTGAATTTGAAATACAGACGTATCTTGGATCTCGGACGTCTTGCGATTCAAACGTTTTGGCTCCCGAATGCTGCAAACCTGGAAGTGAGTGTTCCAGTTTGCGAACGTTCTTTGGAAGCCAAACATCCGACACGGCTTCCAATTGAGTGCAGGAAGCTCCTGCAGCCAATCGGAAGCCGCGCCTTGGTTGTTGAACATTTTTGGAAGTCGAACAGACTTCCGGAACAGATTTGACAACCAAGGTATGACTGTATGCAGAACCAAATGCTCTCTGATTCTAAAATGGAGAAAACAAAATGAAAGCACACTGTATTATGAATAAAAGTAGGGTAGACAAATCTGTCCATTTTGGATATTCTCAGTTTCCATTTCCATTGACTCTCAGTTTCCATTTTAGTTACCCTATTTCTGCATCTGTTTGTCATCTTATTCCCCCTAAGGAAAAATAAAAGTGTGGATTAAAATTTGTATGAATTTTCACATTCAAATTTCCCAATGTGAAATTTTGCCTAATTACACATTTTTGCAACCATGTTCCCCTAATATAATGTGTTTTTAGTATGTTTTAACATGTTACTTTCACTTACCTACATATTTCGCCCACTCTGCATTTTGCTTGGCTAGAGAACTACATCACAACATTCAGAGAAGTGTGGATTGCAAAGGATATAATTGCGTTTTGGTTCATGCATTGGTTTGGGAGAACTGTGAATTGGGTTGGTTGGCTTTAAGATGCAAACGGAATAAATTCCCCCTTGTTCTCCATCTCCTCTGTCCCTATGGGAGGCTAACAGGTGCAAGTTAGCAGAAGGGATTTATTTTTATTGCATAAAATAATGTAAAATATTTGTGAAAAAAATATTTGCGGAAAAAAATGCAGATAAAATCAACGGGTTTTAAAAACAGGCAGGCATAACAAAATAATCCTCAATAGAATGCTGATCAATTGGCTGGTCAGGTGTTGTCGATGAATCAAAGCATGGCCTTTTCAAATTCAAATATGAACTGACCCATCCCACAGCTCCTAGGTGGGAACCGGAACTTTGTGTGCTTCTAGAAAACCTCCTTCTGGTTTTCATCCATCTCGGGTTTTTTTTTTTTTTTATTACCGTACTTTTCTGTGTAGAAGACTTTTTTTAAAACTCAAAAATAAGCTTCAAAAACTGGGGGTGTCTTATACACAGGTAGTGGGTAGGGGTGACAGGTGATTGGTTGCTTCCATCCCAAAACTGGGAGTGCTTTGGGAAGGTGGCGTGAGGGCTTGGAGTGGCGTGGTTGCAGCCGTGAGCTGCAGATTGTCATATTATTATTGTATTGTCATAATAATAATAATAATAATAATAATAATAATAATAATTTATTTATACCCTGCCCATCTGGCTGGGTTTCCCCAGCCACTCTGGGCGGCTTCTAACAAAATATTAAAATACAGTAGTCTATTAAACATTAAAAGCTTCCCTGAACAGGGCTGCCTTCAGATGTCTTCTAAAAGTCAGATAGTTGTTTATTTCCTTGACATCTGGTGGGAGGGCGTTCCACAGGGCAGGCGCCACTACCGGGAAGGCCCTCTGCTTGTTTCCCTGTAATTTCGCTTCTTGCAGTGAGGGAACCGCCAGAAGGCCTTTGGAGCTGGACCTCAGTGTCTGGGCAGAAAGATGGGGGTGGAGATGTTTCTTCAGGTATACTGGGCTGAGACTGTTTAGGCCTTTAAATTTCAGCACCAACAGAAGCCTGGGAAGCTTCTGCTCAGCTTAGTGAGAAAGGCACGATGCTCCGGCGGGTCCAAAAGCCCTCACGCCACCTTCCCAAAGCACTCCCAGTTTTGGGATGGAAGCAGTAGGGCTTCAGCATCCTGCCAGAGCCAAAGGGGAGGAGGCCTTTGGACTGAAAAATGTTCCCCACCATTGGGCTGGGGTGACAGAGGACAAGTTCTGATAAGCGACAGACCAGTCGTTTCTTCTTGACCCCCCTTCCATTCTCTCATACATACAATGCAGTCATGAGGAAGCTGGCTGTCATGAAGGGAACTTGGAGAAATTATTCCTCAATGCAAGATCCCACTCTTTGGTTTGTTTTCCTTTCCTTTCGTTCCCTTTCCCTTCTCTCTTGTCATGCTAGCGTTGTAGGCTCTGTCTGGGCACAGTCTGCTGCCGGCTGAGGACGGGCTGTGCAGAGAAATCTGTATTGCTGCATCCGACTGAGCCATGGGGAGGCCTTTTGTTTGCAACTCTGGCTGGTAGCCAAGCCGGGGAATCTGCACTCTTGACCCCTTGATTAGTCAGATGTACATTAGCAGCAGCAAAAAAGAAAAAAAAGAAAAGAAAAGAAAAGAAGAAGCCCAGATAATTTTAAGCTTAATCATGTGGAAAGTTTCACATTTGTTTTAAAAATCAGGTTTAACCTCTAATGAAATTTGGATCCAGATGGTTGACCTTAAGAAAATAAGTGGATCTAGGAGAAGCATTCACATTTTTTGTGTGTGTTTGAAGTGTGAGACTAAAGACACAGATATGGAAAGCTGCTTTTTGCTTAAGATGCTGCTGAGTTTTTCTGGACTCTGAGCAGTGGCGGTGATTTGAGGCCCCTCCCTCCCGAAAAATCTTCTCCGGTCTGGATTAAAATCCGAGCCGCAGAAGACTTCCAGACATACCCTTATTTTGGAAAGTAGTTCCTATGCAAATGGAACAGTGGTTGTCATTCATTTCCATGTTATCTGCTTTCAAAGAATGCATGCAGGAAAAATAGGCAAATTCTGGTTGATTTGGAAATGGGAGCTGAGCTGTTTCATTTTTTTTCCGTGGGGGGGGGGTATATCTTAGCTCAGCCGTCTGGTTCAGCTCATGCAAAGATAGCAACGTTGTTCTTAGACAGCAACACTACAGGCAGCAAGGCAGAAGGTGTGGTTGAACGTTCCTTGCACAAATACACCTTGCACATAAAAATCTGGTGTATAAGGGAGGCAAGTCTGGAATTCCTTTTTCTGGTACATAGTTTTCTATGAGCAGGGAGCTTTATCCTTTAGGATGTAGGAGCTTCCTATTATGAAGTCCCACACCTGCGAGGTCCAGTCTCCAAGCTCACCTGGGTCTTCATTTAGCCTGGTACTACCTCTCATGCAAAGGGACATGGGTGGCGCTGTGGGTTAAACCCCAGAGCCTAGGACTTGCTGATCATAAGGTCGGTGGTTTGAATCCCCGTGACAGGGTGAGCTCCCATTGTTCAGTCCCAGCTCCTGCCCACCTAGCAGTTCGAAAGCACGCCAATGCAAGTAGATAAATAGGTACCGCTCTGGAGGGAAGGTAAACGGCATTTCCGTGCGCTGCTCTGGTTCGCCAGAAGCGGCTTAGTCATGCTGACCACATGACTTGGAAGCTGTACGCTGGCTCCCTCGGCCAGTAAAGCGAGATGAGCGCTGCAACCCCAGAGCCGGCCACGACTGGACCTAATGGTCAGGGGTCCCTTTACCTACCTCTCATGCAACTTTTTAATATTAAAAACCACTAGGATGTCAGTTGCAAGGGGTATGCTGAATGGACATTTAATTAGGCAAAGGATGAAGGAAGGAAGAAGAAACACGGTTGCCATTTTTCAGTGACACCCATACGACACCTTCATTTCTGGGGCAATGCAATTGATGGCTCCCCACAACTCCTTAAATTAACAAAGGAAAACATGGAAATTGGGGGGGGGGAGGAGGAGGAGCTGAAATTCCCCACCTGCAGGAGGCTAACCGTACGTCCTGTCAAGTTTGCGATTCAGCCCTGTGATGTGCCATGAAATGTGGGCCAGGGGGATTTGACAACCTCCCCCCCCCCCAGCTCTTCCTCTGCCTCTTTTAAAAAGTGGCTTTGAGGGGGGAATTTAGCGACGAGAAGCAGCGAGCGCCGAAACCAAGTGAGCCTGAAACAAGGGAATAACAAGAAAACAGAGAGCCCAGCACGTGTCCGTTGCCTGGGGCAAGCTACAGCTGATGGATAAAGTGACAGACGAAAGCCTCTCCTCATTTCCATTTTAATCTCTGTCGACTAATTGTCATCAATATCATCAGGGTCAGCGGACCAGTAGTGCGGCTCCTGCAACCTTCATGAGGAGCAGAAGCTCTCTGCCTGCCCAGCCTCCCCTGAGAGTTTGCCCGCTGGTCCAGGATGGCTCAGATGGAGGGAGGGAGGGATGCAATGGCTGCCTGCGAGGGGCGAGGGCATTCGGCAACGGGCCCGGCTGCCGTTTCTGCACTCTGTTTACCGCTTCCACCTGCCTTGTTTTGCAGATTGAGCGCCGCTTGCCTCTAGCTTCCTGGGAGAGAGGAAGCTGCCTTGTTCTGAGTCACAGCACTGTTGGCATCCCGCTGTCTCGAGAGACAATGGAGTGTCCCTTCAGGGGTGAAGTCAAACCTCTGCGTTAGTAGACCTCCCTAGGGCGCAAACCTGGGCAGTGTGCAATGGAGTTCCTGGGCTGCCCAGATGACAAGACCCACCAAACCCCCAGCCTTGCTGATGTGGTTCAAAGGAAAGCAGAGCAAGACATTTGGTACCAGCTTGGCTGCAGGAGTTGCTGGAAGGAGGTGTACAAGGCACAATCTAACCATCTTAGGGACTCCACTTTGAATTTGTGTACGGTCTACTCCTTAGCCTTTTCTTCTCATGAAGATATCTTTCAAGGCCATGGAGGTTTAAGATCAGATTCCTTCTCCTAGATGAAGAAGAAGAGTTTGGATTTGATATCCCGCCTTTCACTCCCTTTAAGGAGTCTCAAAGCGGCTAACATTCTCCTTTCCCTTCCTCCCCCACAACAAGCACTCTGTGAGGTGAGTGGGGCTGAGAGACTTCAAGGAAGTTAGTTCTAGGTATGAGCTTTCGTGTGCATGCACACTTCTTCAGATACACTGAAACAGAACTCACTATATAGAAAGGTCCGGTGACTTCTGTTTCAGTGTATCTGAAGAAGTGTGCATGCACACGAAAGCTCATACCTAGAACTAACTCAGTTGGTCTTTAAGGTGCTACTGGAAGGAATTTTTTTATTTTGTTTTGACCATGGCAGACCAACACGGCTACCTATCTGTAACTGAGACTTCAAGGAAGTGTGACTAGCCCAAGGTCACCCAGCAGCTGCATGTGGAGGAGCAGAGATGCGAACCCGGTTCACCAGATTACGAGTCTACCGCTCTTAACCACTATACCACACTGGCAAATAGGCTACCTTCCCATCTTCTCCTTACTTCTCTCTACAACACATGCAGAAACTGCTTCCTTTACTACTGGACCCACTATTGGTCTCATTTGCTCAGTCCGTCAGACCTTGTCTTTGCATGCAGACAAGTCCCTAACTCACGGAGGGTTTAAGTCCCATCAGCTACCCTCACCTGGTTCAGCTGGCCAGTCAAAGCCATTTCCTGAGGTGTGGCTGCTGTCACAGAATCCTAGAATTCTGGTGTTGGAAGGGACCCCAAGACTCATCTACAGTGGTACCTCAGGTTAAGTACTTAATTCGTTCTGGAGGTCCGTACTTAAACTGAAACTGTTCGTAACCTGAAGCACCACTTTAGCTAATGGGGCCTCCTGCTGCTGCTGCGCCGCCGGAGCACAATTTCTGAAGCAAAGTTCTTAACCTGAAGCAATATTTCTGTGTTAGTGGAGTCTGTAACCTGAAGCATCTGTAACCTGAAGTGTATGTAACCCGAGGTACCACTGTATTCCAACCTCCTGCAATGCAGGAATGAATATGCAGCTGTCCCATATGGCAATCGAACCTGCAACCTTGGTATTCTCGGCACTAGGCTCTAACCAACTGAGCTGTCGCATGCTAGCAACTTCTCGGAGCCACAGGTGCGAGCTAAGTGCGGTTTGTCCCAAGGTGGACAAACAACCACAGAAGGAGCACAACATTTGTCATCGTCCCCCCACCAGAGGTACTACCCCTCCTCTAACACCTCAGAGCATTGCTCTATCTAGTATTGTCCACACTGAGTAGCAGGGACTCTTAAGGATTTGGGGCAGGGGACATTGCCCAGTCCTAAACCTGAGATGTTGAGATATTTGAACCCGGAGCCTTTTGCACACAAATGAGATGCTCTGCCCCTGAGCTACAATGCTGTTGTATGGACTGGAGAAGGAAAACAAATTAACCAAGGGGGAGGGGCATTAGAGATGTGTTTACAGTTATGAATGGGATGGCAACCGCACTTCTTGAAACAATGTGCAAACCGAAACACACACCCCCTTTGAAATCCACCCTTTTCCGAAGTTTGCAATGCCATTATCCAGCAAAGGGATGCATCAAAAATTGCCTGAGCTAGTTCCAGTTACAGATAGGTAGCCGTGTTGGTCTGCCATGGTCAAAACAAAATAAAAAAAATCCTTCCAGTAGCACCTTAAAGACCAACTGAGTTAGTTATAGGTATGAGCTTTCGTGTGCATGCACACTTCTTCAGATACACTGAAACAGAAGTCACCAGACCTTTCTATATAGTGAGAAGGTGGGGAGGGGTATTACTCAGAAGGGTGGTGGGAATGGGTGATTGGCAGATAGCTGCGATGAGCCTGTTGACGACTCTTAACGACTGCAATAGGTCTAACAGGAAAAAGCAAGGGGTGAGAAGGTGAAAAATGGCTTTGTCATGTATAATGAGATAAGAATCCAATGTCTTTGTTCAAACCAGGTCTCTCCATAGTTTTAAGTTTGGTGATAAGTTGCAATTCAGCAGCTTCTCTTTCCAGTCTATTTCTGAAATTCCTTTGTAATAGAACAGCTACTTTGAGATCTTGTATAGAATGTCCTGGGAGATTGAAGTGTTCTCCTACTGGTTTTTCTGTCTTGTGGTTCCTGATGTCGGATTTATGTCCGTTTATTCTTTGGCGTAAGGTCTGGCCTGTTTGTCCAATATAGAGAGCTGAAGGACACTGTTGGCATTTTATGGCATACACAATGTTAGACGATGAGCAATTAAATAGTCCCGAGATGGTATGTGTGATGTTGTTGGGGCCAGTAATGGTGTTGTCCGGGTGTATGTGGCAGCAAAGTTGGCATCTGGGTTTATTGCAGGCTCTGGTGCCAGTGTCCGTGTTAAGTCTGGTTATAGTATTATTGTGGGTTAGGAGTTGTTTAAGATTGGGGGGCTGTCTGGAGGCAATGAAAGGTCTTCCTCCCAGAGCTTGAGAAAGAGAACTGTCATTGTCCAGGAGAGGTTGTAGATCTCTGATGATGCGTTGTACTGTTTTAACTTGGGAGCTGTATGTGATGACTAGAGGTGTTCTGTTATTTTCTTTTTTGGGTCTGTCTTGCAGCAAGTTCTCTCTGGGTATCAGTCTGGCTCTGTTGATCTGTTGTCTAACTTCATCTGCTGGGTATTTTAGTTCTAAAAAGGTTTGCTGTAGATCTCTTAGGTGAGAGTCTCTGTCTGTAGAATTGGAGCAGATGCGGCTGTAACGTAGTGCCTGGCTATATACAATGGACTGTTTGGTATGTTTGGGATGGTAGCTAGAGGCATGTAGATATGTTTGTCGGTCAGTTGGTTTACGGTATAAGGTGGTGTCTATGCGCCCATCCTGTATTTTTATAGTAGTGTCCAAAAAATGTATTTCTTGCATAGATTGATTCATTGTTAGGTTGATGGTGGGGTGAAAATCATTGAATTTCTGGTGGAAGGTGTCCAGGGTCTGTTGACCATGTGTCCAGATGATAAAAATATCATCAATGTATCGCAGGTACAAGAGAGGTTTGAGTGGGTAGGAGTTTAGGAAACGTTGTTCTAAATCCGCCATGAAGATGTTGGCATACTGTGGGGCCATGCGGGTGCCCATTGCTGTGCCGCTGATCTGAAGGAACAGGTCATCACCGAATTTGAAGTTGTTGTGGGTAAGGACGAATTGGCAGAGTTTGGTAGCAAAGTCCGCTGTGGTTTTTTCTTGGTTGTCAAAGACATTGGATTCTTATCTCATTATACATGACAAAGCCATTTTTCACCTTCTCACCCCTTGCTTTTTCCTGTTAGACCTATTGCAGTCGTTAAGAGTCGTCAACAGGCTCATTGCAGCTATCTGCCAATCACCCATTCCCACCACCCTTCTGAGTAATACCCCTCCCCACCTTCTCACTATATAGAAAGGTCTGGTGACTTCTGTTTCAGTGTATCTGAAGAAGTGTGCATGCACACGAAAGCTCATACCTATAACTAACTCAGTTGGTCTTTAAGGTGCTACTGGAAGGATTTTTTTTATTTTGTTTTTGCCTGAGCTAGTGTTAAGTATGCTTAGATATGTGAATATTAATGAAAACAGTGTACAAAATCCTAATATGTGTACACTCAGGGGGTAAAATTGCACATAGAGATGTGTGTTTTTGGAGATATTTGCAAATGCTCATGAGTTTCACTGAGGATTTTCTTCTTTTTTCCTTTTTTAAATCAAGAAACTCTTTTGGAAATGTGGATAGCTTAATTTAAGGTACAGAGAGACATTGGAAAGGGTGGATTCACCCAGCCCTGGCAGGGAGCTGCTAATGTCCTTGATTGTGTGGAAGAATTTAAGGTAAAGGTAAAGGGACCCCTGACCATTAGATCCAGTTGCGGATGACTCTGGGGTTGCGGCGCTCATCTCGCTTTATTGGCCAAGGGAGCTGGCGTACAGCTTCCGGGTCATCTGGAGAACCAGAGCAGCACACAGAAACGCCATTTACCTTCCTGCCAGAGTGGTACCTATTTATCTACTTGCACTTTGACATGCTTTCAAACTGCTAAGTTGGCAGGAGCTGGGACCAAGCAACAGGAGCTCACCCCGTCATGGGGATTCAAACCAGCGACCTTCTGATCAGAAGCTCTAGGCTCTGTGGTTTAACCCACAGTGCCACTCGCGCTCAAAAACAACAAGTTGAAGGCCTTCCTTGCACATGCAAGATTGTTGCGGTTAGGACTTCTGTTCATGTTCCTGCTCCCATCCATACTATGAGCCTTCGCATGTTCAGACACATGCCTGAACTTGCCGTTGTGAACAAATGACCTGGAGCCTTGGCAGTTGCCTTCTTCCAGAGAGCACAGTCTCTTCCTTATGTCAGAATGTCCTGGAACTGTGTCTTCAGAAAGGAACAGAAGGAATAATTCCTATTATCCAATACTAGGCTCCGGATGAAGGAGGACCAGTCAGACCTTGAAACTAGCTTCTTGAAGAGCTGTAGGCCAGGCCAGGGTCTGTGACAAAAGTATCCAATCCAGGCTTGTGCTACCATCTGAGCATCCAGGAGACTCATGTTCAATCAATCAATCAATCAATCAATCAATCAATCCATTTATTTGTATGCCACCTTTCCAATACTAAAACCAGGCTCTAGGCAGATTACAACATATTAAAAATTACAGTCGTACTTTGGAAGTCAAACGGAATCCATTCCGGAAGTCCGTTTGACTTCCAAAGCGTTGAAAAACCAAAGCACAGCTTTTGGTGGTTGGCTGTTTTTTAACATATAATTTCCAACAATCGTTTAACATATTTTCTTATCTTAGACAAGGTTTTAGACTTTGTAAAAGACTTTGTAAAAACTCGGCCACATCTGAAGATTTTCCAATCTTTATCACTTTGTCTACATTTCTTAATTTCTCTATTACATTTAATCGTCCTTAACTAATAACTCTCTTCATAGTCTTCATTGCAATATTTCACACAGTCCTCCTTTACAAAACTTCTTGCAGTCCTACTAGCGTAATCTGTTTATTGCAATTGCTTTAGTTCAAATATGTACTCCAGTCCTCTAAGAAACTCTGGTCCCGCAGGTTTCAGATCCTTTCTGTCATCTTATCTAATTCTGCATAGTCCATTAATTTTATTTGCCACTCTTCGTCTTTCGTCGGTAGTTCTTCTGAACCGAAACCGTTCTTAAACTGAAGTGTGCTTTCCCTAATGAGGCCTCCTGTCCCTGGTGCCCTTCCACCACGGAGTTCGTAAACCGAAACGTTCTTAAATAGGACTGTTCTTAAACCGAGGTACCACTGTATAGAGTGCCCTAAGGCCCCTGGAGAAGGGACTGTGTGATATTGTTTGTGTGTGAGAGAGGGAGGGAGAAGGGGTTAAGTTCTGCTCTCTTTTGCACACTTCCCCATTCCTGCTTTAATATTGCATTAACGGATCATGGGACGCAGGTGGCACTGTGGGTTAAACCACAGAGCCTAGGAGTTGCTGATCAGAAGGTCGGCGGTTCGAATCCCCGCAACGGGGTGAGCTCCCATCGCTCGGTCCCTGCTCCTGCCAACCTAGCAGTTCGAAAGCACGTCAAAGTGCAAGAAGATAAATAGGTACCGCTCCAGCGGGAAGGTAAATGGCATTTCCGTGCACTGCTCTGGTTCGCCAGAAGCGGCTTAGTTATGCTGGCCACATGACCCGGAGGCTGTCTGTGGACAAATGCCAGCTCCCTCGGCCAATAGAGCGATGTGAGTGCCGCAACCCCAGAGTTGGCCACAATTGGACCTAATGGTCAGGGGTCCCTTTACCTTTGCCTTTAACGTATTTGCAGCTTTGGGGGGGATTTGAATATTTTGCTTTGAGTTAAAAATAAAATGAAAGGGATCTGGTGCCGGTAGGGTGGGCGGTTTGGAGAGTAGCGTCAAATGCAGCATGTGAAGTAAAAGTGCTACTTGGGGAAACTTGCAACAAGCAGTTTATAATGAAAATGCTTCTTCAAGCAGAACTGTAGCATTGCAGCTGCAAAGCCATATAATACAATAAACTATCCTATTAAATCTAAAGAGTTTGATTTAATAAGACAGGGCTTGTATATCAAATAAATGCCAAGCGATTATTAAGAATCGTTTTATGCTGAGGATTAACAACTATTTCATGTGCTTGTTGCCACCTTATTACACCTGAATAAAAAAAGCACAGAAGCAAGTGGGGTGGAGAGGGCGGGGGCAAGGATGCCCAAACATGTGGATGTTACGAATGATCCGTTAAAAGCCGCAAGCGTCTTTATAGCGATCCTTCCAAATATTGCATTAGAAAGGGAGCGAGGGACAAAGGGAATTTGGCAGCTTGCGTAATTGAAGCAGGAATCTTTCCTCAAAACACAGTCTCAACAGATTGTGGCAGGAAGCGGAGAACAATAGTCTGCTAAAATCCCCCGCACCTTGCTAACTCTTTGATGAATTTGCTTGCTCCGGGTTTGCGGATGATTCATAAAGTCTGTCGCACATCAGGAGGGGCGGGCAAACTAAGCTGTAGCAAGGAGGCGGTTGGATGCTGGTGTCAACAGAGGGGCTGCTTACACCTCGGCCTCAGAGAGTGATTGTATACCAAAAAAAGAAGGCAAAAGAGGGTGCTTATTTGCATAACATTTGCATATGCTGGTGATGTAATGCTGATGATGCCTATTTGAGGCATATGATGTGGGCATGTCCTAGGGTTTCTTCTTGGTAGTCAGAAATAGTCGTTCGCCATTAACTCTGTTTTTTTTGGGGGGGGGAATCCTTGATATTTGCAGATGTTCACGCAGTGTTAAATTATATTCTTGTGATGTGGGGACAAACAGATGGGCCATGGAAGTGGATCCCATGAGCCCATCTGATTTGCAAAGAGACTTATACCACAAGGCTGGGAGGCTAAAGACCCATAATCCATTACTCATTACTATCTATCATCTATCATCTATCTATCTATCATCTATCTATCTATCTATCTATCTATCTATCTATCTATCTATCTATCTATCATCTATCTATCTATCTATCTATCATCTATCTATCTCTATCATCTCTCTCTCTCTCTCTCTCTCTCTCTCTCTCTCTCTCTATCTATCTATCATCTATCTATCTATCTATCATCTATCATCTATCTATCTATCTATCATCTATCTATCTATCTATCTATCATCTATCTATCTATCTATCAATCATCTATCTATCTATCTATCTATCTATCTATCTATCTATCTATCCTCTATCTATCATCTATCTAGCTATCATCTATCTATCTATCTATCTATCTATCTATCTATCTATCTATCTATCTATCATCTATCTATCATCTATCTATCTATCTATCTATCTATCTATCTATCTATCTATCTATCATCTATCTATCATCTATCTATCTATCTATCTATCTATCATCTATCTATCTATCATTTATCTATCTAGCATCTATCTATATCTATCATCATCTATCATCTATCTATCCATTAAAGATAATGGGCTTAGGCTCCCTCTGTACAAGGAGAGAGCAGAAAAAATTGGTTCTATTCTGCAAAGCAGGGGTGGCTACTTGGATTTGACCAAAAGGTTGGCCCTGTGGACCAATTCTGAGCCACCCACATGCCAACCAGCTGACACTCTTATGACAAGAGGCAACAACTTCAAAGGGGTTTACTGGAAGCGCAAATCAGAGTTGTTGGCCAAGGTCTTGCTTGCAGGCTTCCAATGGGCATCGGGTTAGCCATTATGAGAAGGGGATAGTGGACTGATGGAGCCTTGGCCTGATCCAGAAGGCTCTTTTGAAGTTCAGAATGGAACCATTCCACTTTGCTAAAACTTCAGGGTTGCCAAAGTGCCCTAACTAACCGTGGGCCCAATCCAGGCTACATTAAGCACTTTCCAGGTCTGTTGACTTCAGTGGAACATATGCCACAATCTTGTGCATGCTCCCTCGACAGTAAGACCCCCTGACTGCTGAGAACTTTGTTGTTGTTTAGTTGTTTAGTCATGTCCAACTCTTCATGACCCCATGGACCAGAGCACGCCAGGCACTCCTGTCTTCAGCTGCTTCCCGCAGTTTGGTCAAACTCATGCTGGTAGCTTCGAGAACATTATCCAACCATTTCGTCCTCTGTCGTCCCCTTCTCCTTGTGCCCTCCATCTTTCCCAGCATCAGGGTCTTCTCATGAGGTGGCCAAAAAATTGGAGCCTCAGCTTCAGGATCTGTCCTTCCAGTGAGCACTCAGGGCTGATTTCCTTCATGAGAACTTACTCCCAAGTAAACGAATTGAGGACTGCAGTGCCGTTGCTTTAAGCCACCAGCCATTCTTGAACTGACCCTCCTTTCGCCTTCAGCTTCCAAATGCTTTGCTGTGCCACGTTGTTCCATCAAATGTTCCTAAGGTCGTCTGAGGCAAGAAGGTACATATATGAAATGCAGCTGTGTTGAAAATAAAATAAAATAAAAAATAAGCCCCAACAGAAATTAACCTTAAACTCTATTTCTGGCTTGCAAGAAGTGGAAGAAATCTTGCAAGCAGCAAGCAAAAAATCGGGGTTGACAAATGAGTCCATTTACAGTCCAGATTTCGGACACCTTGTCCTTAGTCACCATTGACATCCAATTTGTCCCTTCTCTCTCTCTCTCTCTCTCTCTCTCTCTCTCTCTCTCACACACACACACACACACGCCCTTGGCATTTTTGTTACCTTAGGCCTGAGGTTCAGACTTGTGGCTGCCCCTCGTAAAATCTGATCCCCTATCTATTCCCGGAAGCTTCCTATTTAGAAGAAAAACAACCCCAAAGTATTGTTATAATTTTTTTAAAAAAGCAAAACAGAAATGACCCTGAATTTAGGAATGAGACGCCATGCATTTGTGTGAAATATTAGCGGTTTGGAGAGAGAGAGAGAGAGAGAGAGAGAGAGAGAGAGAGAGAGAGAGAGAGTTTGGAAAGGGAGACAGGAAGAGAAAAAGCAGCAAAGAGCTATAAAAAGCAAATGAACACACACACACAAACTCTCTCTCTCACACACAAAAAACCCACTGCTTTTTACCGGCCACTGAACTATCTCTGTGGGTATACACTATACAGGGACATCTGTCAGTGTTAATCAATACATGGTGTGTTAGTCATGGATGATAAATTTGAAAGGGATTATAACAGTAAACAGTGATCAATAGAGACTTTGCTGGAGGAGACAGGGAGGAAGAAACTACGTTAAAAATGTTACAAGGTTAATAAAATAGGGTGGTCAGTCTTAAAGGAAAAACTCTAGCGAGACCCACTTATTTTTCCCTTCCTCCTCCAGGCTTGTGGGGGTTTGGGGGATGAGAAAGGAGGCGAAGGGCATTAGGAGGAGAAAGGTGTGTGTGGGGCGAGGAAGCAAAAAAAGGAGGAATAAATGGAACGCTAAACACACACACACACACACAGCAATTTTCACAAGGCAATTGCTACTAAAATGGCACATTATTAATTTAGAGCATATTTGCTGATCCCTCTGTTTGGAAGTCAGGTTCTCCATTAGCACTGAGTGGGAGATGCTTTGCTGGCTATGAGCTTGCGTCTCTGAAGCCCCAGAGAATCACATTTGCCTCTCCCCAAGCCGCCACCTTTTATTTTCTTAATACACTTTCCCCTTCTTCGCCTACCCCTGACTTCACCATGGGCCCGCGATGGATCACGACGCTGGCGAACGGTGTCACGCTTCCCGGCAAAGACATTTATCCAGGGATTTCAAAGGGGTGAATTTTTTTATTTTTTTTTTAGAAAAAGCAACAACATTCCCTCCCCCTTAAATGCAGAGAGTTCCCACTGTTCACCTACAGATGACTAGAATGATCCGTCTTGTCACCAAGGGTCATAACAAGAGGTTACTGCAGGAATATACCTTGGGCTTGGATGCTGACGTTTGCAGGCAAATTCCTTTTTAAAAAATCTATCTATCATCTATCTATCTATCTATCTATCTATCTATCTATCTATCTATCTATCCTGCCGAATCAAGAAAGAAGAGTGTTTATCCAATCCCTCCAGAACCTTGTTGGGTCTGTTTCCAAGATCTTTGAAGCTACAGCTCCGGATATATATATATATATATATATATATATATATATATATATCCTGCTGACCTTTTTGTGTCCTTTCTGCCACACTGTATAAACCATAAGCAGATATATGAAGGCAATTTTTAGTGGTGCCACTTGTATCTGAGTGATTGCACACACTTTACGTCGCTGGCCTGCCAACCTCCCAACCTTTTTGAAGATCTCTATTTCTCTTCAAGGAACTGCAACAGAGGTGAAAGGAAGTTTAACTGCTTCAAGGCTCTGATGGACACAAAGCCCTCGGTTGGGCTGGAGGAGTGTGTGTGTGTTTGTGTGTGTGTGTGTGTGTGTGGAGAGACGGGAAGAGGAGGCAAGACAAAGGGCTAGGACGCCCAACAAAAGTTCAGGAACAGCTGCCAACAATTTTGATGATGATGATGATGATGATGATGAGCCAGGGCGCAAGAATATATCTACTGACAGGACCGGCCAACCCATGAGGCAAGATGAGGTAATAGCCTCAGGCGGCAGGATTCATTGGGGCAGATGTAGATCTTCCTTCTTCCCTGGTGAAGAGGGAGGTGCCATTTTGGGGTCCTCTCCAAGTGCCAGATTATCTTGGGCCAGGCTACTGAAGCCTTTTCTTTTTGTTTTTGTGGGGTGGCTTTACAGCAAGGTTGTTTTGAATCAGGTTTCTTATGCCTTCAGTTCTGCAGCAAATGCAGTGAGCTGCAGGGAGTATCTTTTTAAAAAATAGAAGTTCCCCAAGAAGAACAAAGAAGGCCTGCTGAGAAAAGTATTGATCCCAGGAAATTGGCAGTTGTGTGTGATGTACACATATGCAGCGCTCATACAATCCATGAGAGATATTGCTTGGTTTCTCTTGTACCAAAGAAAAAGAAAAAGAAATTTCATGTATTTGGGGAAAGTGGGCATAAAATAGGCATTGCTTATTTATTAGCATTTACAAACCACTTTAATGTTCTTTCTTTTTTTCTTTTTAAAGCCCTAAGTGGCTTATGAGTTGTTGTTTTTTCAACGCGTACAAAATGCATTATATTATGGGAAATCATTTGCAAAAATGTGTATATCTGGAGAAAAGCACCTTAAATACTGATGAGTTTCCATGAGGACTTAAAAAAAATGTTGTCAAACTGACGCGAAGATGTAGTGAACTGAATGGAAGATCAGGTAAAAGAAATGAGAAAAACTGAACCTGACAGATCTGCCCATTCCTGCTCTTCAGTATGGAAAAAGCTCCCTCAATGCAGAGTATGCATTGTCCCTCAATGCTACATAAGCAATAAGTGGACCAATAGCAGGGGCGTATTTTGGGCTGTGTGAGTGATGGACACACACTGGGCACTGAGCCTATGGGAACGCCTTCTCAAAGCCTGCTAAGTGAGGTGCCAGGTTTCAAAAGGAGGTGTGATGCTCTGACAGAATTCTAGAAACTCCCATCCACCTTCTCAAAGCCTAGGTAAAGGGACCCCTGACCATTAGGTCCAGTCATGACCGACTTTGAGGTTGCGGCGCTCATCTCGCTTTATTGGCCAAGGGAGCCAGCGTACAGCTTCTGGGTCATGTGGCCAGCATGACTAAGTTGCTTCTGGCAAACCAGAGCAGCGCATAGAAACGCCGTTTACCTTACCATCGGAGTGGTACCTATTGATCTACTTGCACTTTGACGTGCTTTCGAACTGCTAGGTTGGCAGGAGCAGGGACCGAACAACGAGAGCTCACCCTGTCACGGGGATTTGAACCGCCGACCTTCTGATAGGCAAGTCCTAGGCTCTGTGGTTTAACCCACAGTGCCACCCGCATTCCTCCCAAAGCCTAGTAATAATAATAATAATTTTTTTATTATTTATACCCCACCCATCTGGCTAGGTTTCCCCAGCCACTCTGGGCGGCTTACAGCATATCTAAAACCATAATAAGAACATCAAACATTAAAAATCTCCCGATGCAGGGCTGCCTTCAGGTGTCTTCTAAAAGTTGTGTAATTCTTTAACTCCTTGACATCTGATGGGAGGGCGTTCCACAGGGTGGGTGGCACTACCGAGAAGGCCCTCTGCCTGGTTCCCTGTAACTTCACTTCTTGCAGTGAGGGAACCAGCAGCAGACCCTCAGAGGAGGGCCTCAGTGTCTAGGCTGAACGATGGGGTTGGAGACGCTCCTTCAGGTATACAGGGTTGAGGCCATTTAGAGCTTTAACATTCTGCACCAACACTTTGAATTGTACTTGGAAATGTACTGGGAACCAGTGAAGATCCTTTCATGCTGGTGTTATATGGTACTGACAGCCACTCCCAGTCACGAGTTTAGCTGACACATTTCGTTATTAGTTTCTGAAGGTAGCCCCACGTAGAGTGCACTGCAGTAGTCCAAGCAGGAGATAACCAGGGCATGCACCACTCTGGCAAGACAGTCGGTGGGCAGGTAGGGTCTCAGCCTGCATACCAGATGGAGCTGGTAGACCCAGAATTGACCTGTGCCTCTATGGACAGCTGTGAGTCCAAAATGACTCCCAGGCTGTGCACCTGGTCCTCTGCACCTGGTAAGTGTGTTCCCAGCTTTGGAAAAGAGGTAGGAGGGCTCAAGTTCCCTGCCAGAGCCTCGTGCCTCCTTTCCAAAACCCAGTGACTCACACTGGGTGCCATACTGCCCACTGCCACTGCCAACAAGATATTGTGACACTTGCGTCTGTAAACCAAGTTCCTTCTCTTTGCCTGATTTGCATGTTTAGGCCATTATGACATCATCAGCTGGTATGTGTTAAGAAGGTGTGTCCTCCAGAAGCTGCAGGAGTACATATCTCATCATCACTCACTAATGGCTATGCCAGCTCGGGTTGATCAGTGCACAATCTGAATGCAATAACCGTGCATACATACATGTTACGTTAAACATGTAACTTAATATAAGCCCTCCAAATGTATCCTGAGAGACGTCCGCACAAAAGTTATGGCTATACGAAATGTGCTTAAACATGTTTGTGTGTGATTTTGCCTAATAGGCACACTTTTGCAAAGCAATTTCCCCAGGTACCGTATTGGCCAGAATATAAGCCGCACCCGAATATAAGCCACACCTTTAAAATTCAAGGGGGGGGGAGAAGAAGAAGTCAATAACCGAATATAAGCCTCTCAAAATTCCATAGGCACTCACACCCGTAAATGGCAAACGTAGAAGAAAATCCTACAGCAATATCGTAAAAGCCAATTTTTGTAAGGTCGCAAATTTAAGCCGCACTTTAACTTTTCATGGTCGGAATTTGGAAATAAAAGAGGCTTATATTCAGGCCAATATGGTATAACACACGCTCGTATGCTATTTTCACTTATCTCTGCATTTCTATGCTCACTTTACTCCAAAATACGGCTTTTCATACACATTCCTTGCTTTGAGAACCGCATTGCAAAATTTGTAGGAGTGCAAATTTCAAAGGGTGGCTGTTTTTTCAACCTGCCAATTGTTTAGGAAAACGCAAGTTTCAGTCTGACGTGAACTGAATCAAATTTCTTCCCTACCCACCTCCGAGTTAAAGTATCCGGCAACGAGGAAAGCCCCAGCTGTTAAGAGTTCTGACTCTTGCACTCTTCTGAAAAGCACGTAGGCCAAACTGGGGGAGAAAATGGCGGCAGGAACTCAGTTGTGAAACGAAAGTGTGGCCAGCCTGTTGAGAACAGGAAAGGGAAGTTGGGGCTAGTGCCTGCCCACTCACCTGCCGCCCATCAGTGTGGCCACAGTTCTATAGCCATCTCTACCACTGTTGGGCATCTTGCTGGCAGTGAACAATTTTCGCAACGAGTGGTTTTCACAGTCATTCAGATAGGTTTCAGTGGTGGCGAGAGGAACTTTTGTTCCCTTTTTTTTTCCCCTGAGGCAAAGGAGCTCATAATGACCCTGGTTTTTCTCCCCTTCTAAAGGTATGACATTTAAATTTAGTTCTTTTCAGATGTCACCCTGTTAAGCTATTGTTTTACAACAAGAGTAAAAAGTGGCGGGTTCAGCCTTCCGCGGTTTCAAACAGTTCCTCGTTTGAACCGCTGTTTTTGTTCCCTTGGGAAATAAGCTATTTGTCCCCTCCATTTCTTTTCTTCTTCTTCTTTTAGTTTTATTCTTCCAACCCCCCTTCTTTTTTTTTACCTCAGAGGTAGCAATCCCACTGCTATTAGCAAGATGTCTATTATAGTGTCATTTAAAAAGCTATAGTCAGAGCATGGAATGACTCACATCATGGAGGAGTTAATAATTCACTGTAATAAAAGTATAAAGTTTTATGATAAACCACTCTCAGGGGAGTTAAATATAATCCTTAGCGGGTCACACACTGACTACAAAGCTTACATTTGTAATGGTAATTTGAATTTACTACATCACCTTTCGTTTTTAAGCGTTTGTGTGTCATTAGACCTTATAAATTGATTTATATGTTCAACTCCAGTATAATTCCACATAAAGGCACAATAAATTTTATGGCTTGGAGATATGGCATCTAAAACATTTTTTTTGGGTGGAGGGGGAGAAATAATTTTATTAAACCAACTTAAATGGCGGTGACGTACATAGGCAAAGATCCCATGACCCATAATAAGTCAAGTCCAACAGCCATGGGCTTGGTAGGTTCAACACAGAATCCCTCATCGATCCAACTTGTTTCATGGGCATTTCCTCTTGGTCCATTTTATTTTTCAGTTTTGCTTCTCACTAAGTCCTCTGATCCCACCTTGCCCTCTCCGCCCATCTCAGCAGCTCAGCCAATCACAGTTGCCAGAGACCCCTGAGATCAGAGCAGCTTGCCCAATGTCTATCCAATGCCTCTCTCATCTCAGTGCACATCATCCAATCACAGCCAGAGGCTTTAACAAACCCTTAGCATTGAGTAACACACAAGAAAGGCAGATTAAAATAGGAGAAGCCGAAACAAGAGAAAGGGAAGACTTGTTTTAGGTAATAATAATAATAATAATAATAATAATAATAATAATAATAATAATAATAATAATAATTTATTTATACCCCACCCATCTGGCTGAGTTTCCCCAGCCACTCTGGGTAACCTTTTTTCCTTACAGGATCTAGTGGGGTTCCACTTACTAGCTGTATCCCATGCATAGCATCTCAGCTCAATCTTTTTGAAGATTAACAAAAAGGGAGCTCTGAAAAAGAATGTTTAAGATGGACTTATGAGGTTCGGCTTCAGACACCTGAATGTTTGAGGGTTTTTGATTGTTTGCTTGGTTAGACAATACTTCTTCGAGAGTACGTTAATTATAATTGGGCTAAACCTGTAATGGCCATGCAACGTTATTTCTACAAAAGCTTGAGTGAAACACACATACACACACTGTTTCAAACCCACCATTTTTCATCAAGGCTTTGACTTAATGCTTTAGTCCTCATCCCAAACTGACGTGAAGCTAGCACGTAGTTGTGCTGGTAGACCGCATTGTGCTCATATTTACATTTTAGCATTTACATAAATAACACATCGTTTATTTGTATGCCACCTTTCCGTAGTTCAGACCATGCTCAAGGGGGATTACAACATGAAAAACAATTACATAACTGCAATGTGACAAAAGTAGTTATAAGTAGTAAATAAAACATCAAAAAATACACAACCAAACTGAACCGTTTCTGTGATGGGATAATGAGCTGCTTGTGCGTAAAAGCTTGATCCCTCTGGGGTTTGGCTGGTCATCCAAACCGATGTACTAACGGAGCCCCCAAAGCATGACTCCGTCAGTCGCTGGTAGAATCTGACAGTGGGCGTCTACGGAATTTACGCCAACATAAAAGCTGTTTGACGGACATGCGCCTTCGTGACTCTCTGCGTGACAGTTTCCGGCGAAGGGTGGGAGTTCCCAACGGGGGTCCCGTTACCTCTCCACTACTCTCACTGGAAGCATCCCAGAGCCTCCCCTCCGCTGTGACTCCTGCACTCCCCCTGCTGGTTCCCTCTTCTGCTGCAGATTCTCTCCTATTCTCCTGGAGCCTGTCCACCACCTGTCTCTCCGATGGCAGTTCCCTGACAGTTTCCATATAAAGATCTAAAATAAATGTTGAGATCCCATGTTGAGTTCCTGCATTGCAGAGGGATGGATTAGATGACTCTAAGGGTCCCTTACAACTGTACAATTCTATGATTCTATTACTAAAGATTTTACTTTCTTGGGCTCCATGATCACTGCAGATGGTGACTGCAGTCATGAAATTAAAAGATGCCTGCTTCTTGGGAGAAAAGCAATGACAAACCTAGACAGCATCTTTAAAAGCAGAGACATCACCTTGCCAACAAAGGTCCGTATAGTTAAATCCATGGTTTTCCCAGTAGATATATATGGAAGTGAGAGCTGGACCATAAAGAAGGCTGATCGCTGAAGAATTGATGCTTTTGAATTATGGTGCTGGAGGAGACTCTTGAGAGTCCCATGGACTGCAAGAAGATCAAACCTCTCCATTCTGAAGGAAATCAGCCCTGAGTGCTCACTGGAAGGACAGATCGTGAAGCTGAGGCGCCAATACTTTGGCCACCTCATGAGAAGAGAAGACTCCCTGGAAAAGACCCAGATGCTGGGAAAGATGGAGGGCACAAGTCCTTCTTCGGTTAAAGAAGGACCGAACATTTTTTATGTATGCAACAACGGCAGCAAGGATACTCATCGCAAAAAACTGGAAAACTCAAGATCTACCCACACTGGAAGAGTGGCAGATGCAACTGATGGACTATATGCAACTGGCCGAGATGACTGGCAGAATCCGTGACCTGGGAGAAGAGAAGATGGAGGAAGACTGGGAGAAATTCAAGAAGTATCTACAAAAACATTGTAATTTGGTTGAATGCTAAGAAGGATGCTAGATTATAAAAAACTGGCCACCACTAAATTAGATTTGAAATTTGATGATAAGTGAGACTAAAGAAAATATAAAATTTTTTGGAAGAAGTGCTAGATTATATTTGAATGAGTGGACATGAGATTGTAAACAAGTTGATAATTTGTTTGGAAAAAACTTTTAACGATGTAAATGGGAGCGGGAGACGTGAGGGAGCCCAAAGAAGTGATGAAATTATGTCTGTGATAGAAGTAAGACTGTTTATTATTTGTGCATTTATATTTAAAAACTTTAATAAATATTTATAAAAAAAAAAAAAAAAGATGGAGGGCACAAGGAGAAGGGGACGGCAGAGGATGAGATGGTTGGACTGTGTTCTCAAAGCTACCAGCATGAGTTTGACCAAACTGCGGGAGGCAGTGGAAGACAGGAGTGCCTGGTGTGCTCTGGTCCATGGAATCACAAAGAGTCGGACATGACTAAATGACTAAACAACAACAACAATTACTAAAGATACAAAATATTAATAGCAAAAATAGCAACAACACCCACCCCCTAACAAAATCCCCTGAACAATTCCCCAGCCCAAGAGTCTGTTCAGCGGTCTCAGCTTTTGTAGCTGGAGTCAGTCAGGGCCCATAGCTCCCAGGCTAGGTGGGAAAAGACCTGCAAGGCAGGGAGCAGGTTTTCCGGACACACAAGCAAGATAGTCCTTGTTAGCCTTTGCTCAGGATGGGGGAAGAGACCACATTTGCCTCTCCTGAAACAAATGTGAATTTTAGCTCCCCTGAGAAATTGGCATGTCACTAAACGTGATTCAGTTTTCCAACCAACAATGTCTACAACTGCCCCCCCCCCCCGACAAATTATTGGAAAGTGTGTGCATGCATTTGTGAAGTTAACACACACAAATGCATTCTATTAAGGGGAAGGGCATACAAAAATGTGTATTTTAGGAGAAATTTGCACTAAAATGTTGACATATTTTCACGAGGACTTTAAAAATAAAAATCTGCAAACAGATTATGTAATGTGGCAAGACCAGAAAAATGAGAAAGTAAGAGAAACCAAAATTGTCCATCTTTTCTCTTGACACTCTCCCTGTTTACATTTTGCGTGTGTGTCCCACATTTGCCAAAATGTAGACTGTAAGCTCTTTGGTGCAGAGACCGGTCTTTATCTTCTTATGTTACTCTCTAAAGTCATGTGTACATTGATGATATGATCAACATTCAGACAAAGAAGTGTGAATTCTGTGCCCAGTTGTGTGAATTGTTTACCCAGCTTTTAGAAAAAAAGATTAGCTCTTTCCTTTTGCAAAGAAAAGCTGGCTGTTTACATTTAGAAGAGTGGTTTTCAAAAAAACAACCCTGGCCAAAAAGCACTTGATAAACTTTAGTGTCTGGCTTTCTTTTAATAAAAATATAAAAGTAAGAAGCCAAGAAAACATGGCTTTAAATGTTCAAGTGCCTTTTAAAGCTGCTCCCTTTTAAGGCTGGTGTAATTTCAGCACTGATCTTCCAAAACCTTTTGTCTAATCCTGTGTTGTAAGCTTTCCCATAACAAAACTTAAAAAGAGCCTTCCTCTCCCCAGTGGGCAGTTATCATTGTACTCCCCCCATCGCATTTGCACATTAGCAAAGCTTTATCCCATCATCATATACAGTTCTCTGTTTTGTTTTGTTTTGAAAGCATCTAGGTAACTCTCAGGTGGCATCTAACCAACGCTGAGTGGGTGTGTCACTTGCTAAATGACCCAGCTAGCTGGACAGGTTTAGGTACAATTTACTGGAAATGTATTAAACGCGCCTTGGGAAATGATTCTTTCAAATGTTCCCACTGCTGGTGCAATGCAGATTAAGACCTTGGCAAGAACCAGAAAGAAAAATTAAATAATAATGACATTTGGAAAGAAGCGAGGTGGGTGGAATGAAAAAGTGCCTTGATGTCTGATGGATGTTGCCAGCTCTCAAGCAAATCCAAGTGCAGACATTGAGAGTGTCGCTGAGACGGCTGCAGCATTAAGCTGGTCAGAACTGGATCTCTGCCGTGCTAGGTGCTGTACAGGCACGGATAGTTATTGAGATTTAAACCTTTCAAGTACAGTGGTACCTCGGGTTAAGTACTTAATTTGTTCCGGAGGTCCGTACTTAACCTGAAACTGTTTTTAACCTGAAGCACCACTTTAGCTAATGGGGCCTCCTCCTGCTGCCGCGCCACCGGAGCACGATTTCTGTTCTCATCCTGAAGCAAAGTTCTTAACCTGAAGCACTATTTCTGGGTTAGCGGAGTCTGTAACCTGAAGCGTATGTAACCTGAGGTACCACTGTATAGTGAGCACAAACACATCACTTTCTTATGTTCTTATCTCAGCATAGCTGTCAACGTCTCCCTTTTTTAAAGGGAAATCCCCTTATTCCGAATAGGATTTCTCACAAGAAAAGGGAAAAGTTGACAGCTATGTATCTCAGGGGTAAGCAAACTAAGGCCTGGGGCCAGATGCGGCCCAATCGCCTTCTCAATCCGGCTTACGGATGGTCCGGGAATCAGCGTGTTTTTACATGACTAGAATGTGTCCTTTTATTTAAAATGCATCTCTGGGTTATTTGTGGGGCCTGCCTGGTGTTTTTACATGAGTAGAATTTGTGTTTTTATTTAAAATGCATCTCTGGGTTATTTGTGGGGCATAGGAATTTGTTCACCCCCCCCCAATATAGTCTGGCCCCCCACAAGGTCTGAGGGACAGTGGACCGGCCCCCTGCTGGAAAAGATTGCTGGCCCCTGCTCTAGTGCTTATTGGCTGTGGCAGTGGGAGTGCTTGATTTATACCCATTGCGGAATATCAGAGCTGTTATAGGATGGGAATTGAGAATCCTAAATTGCTCCCTCTCAAAAAATATTGCAAGCTAGGGATAATACTGTATAGTTCCGGCCCACGGCTGAAAGAGGTTGCTGACCTCTGTTCTTATCTCCACCAGCTGGTGGCCACAATATCACTCCCAGAATGTCCGAAAAATAGGATAATTTTGGGGGGGTGGGATAGATGCCACAAAAAAATTACAAAGCAGGTAAGGTAAGGTTTTTTAATATTAAAAATTTCATCCCCCCCCCAATATTTATATGATTGCAAAAGCAATGCAAAATAATTAAAAGATTATTCTGATTAAGGAGTGGAGGAGGGGTTAATTTTCCAATTTCCTTATACCATTTCCATCCCCCCAAAAAGTATCGTCCGCTCGTCTGTAATAACATTGCATTTATTTTTAACTTTCTGGGAGCTCGTTAGAAGGGATGCTCATTATAGACAGGAAAGAGGGTGAGGAGAGGGAAAGAAAGACTCAGAATGAAATGGGATGTTCGGAACTCCCCTGAGAATTTTTGTCAGCCTTATGGTAACTCTTTTCTCTTAACTTTGACATCCTTGGATGTTTTGCTTAAGCAGGTACCTATAAATTTGTCTCAGATGTGGCCATGGAATATACTTCCTTTGCTCTGGGTGTGACAGCAGGAATTGGCGAATCCTGGTCCATGGCATTTTTGCATATTCTCACCCATGAGCCTGTTCGGTCCCTCTTTCACATTAATCAGGACTTGTTTCTAGTCCGTATAAGCATTTATTTGTTATTACTTATAAAATTTATATACTGTCCCTCATCTGAAGATCACAGGGCTGCGAATGAGGTGGTGATCACATCAAATTCCTCTAGGTGAAAATGGCCTGAGTTGTTTTACTAAAAAACCAGAGACATTTCTATTAAGTATTTTAGATAAAGAGATCCCAAAAAATCTAAGAGAGGTATTCTTGTATGCAACCGCAGCGGCTCATATACTTGTGGCCAAGGGATGGAAAGATCACGAGGCTTCAAAAATAACAGATTGGCAAATCAAATTACAGGAATTGGTGGAGACGGCTCAATTGACTCATAAACTCAGAGGAAACTCAAAGCAAAAATGTGCAGAAAAATGGGATGGTTATAGAAGATATGTTCAAAAATACAATAATAGTTTTGACTCCGTGGTAGCATTCGAGTGATAAAGGAACTAAAAGGAGGTGGACAACAATTAAGGATTTATTATGTTTTCAGAATGTATTAGAAAAATTATACAGAAAGGTTTATTGTTTTGTGTACACTCAAATGTAAGATAAAATATATGCAAAGGGACTTGACAGGAAGTCAAAGTTGAAGAAAAGATTTTGGAAGTTAAAAGGGGAAAAATATTTACTTTCATTATTATTATTTTGTGTGCAGGTGTGGGTGTCTGCACATATGTGTGTTGTTATATGCAATGTTTGGGAGGTAAATAACAAATAACAAACTAAATATCTATGCATGTAATTTTTATTTCTTAATTATATTTAGTGGTAGTATGGCTGTAATGTTTTTTGTAACATAAAATCATTCAATAAAAATTATTTTTAAAAAAGAAAGAAAATGGCCTGAGTTGTGTTGCTGTGAGCATGTTGCTTGCTTTGTGCAGAAATAGGGATTCTATTTTTCTAATCTTAAATCCAGTTCTCCACATTTCTCCTGCAATCTGCATTTTTTTTTTAAAAAAAATCCTCATAAGAATTCATCAGCAGATTTTTAAACACATTGTTTGTATGCAGTTTTGACTAAGGTAGAATTTTGCAAGGGACTTTCCCAATCTAATGCATTCTTTCCGCTAATATATTCATTTCTATATTCACTTTCTCCTTAGCTATATGCATTTTTGTAAATGCTGTTCGGTTGGAGAACTTCCCCACGAAACACGCAGAAGGGCGGATTTTGAAGGACGGCTGTCTTTCAGTTCTTGTACTGTTTCAGAAACTGTGCGTTAGGTAAAGTTCACCTTTGAAGGTGAACCGAATCCAATTTCTCCGCCAAGCCTAGCAGGAAATGACTCTGCTCTTGAAGACGAGCACCGCCCAAGAGTCTGTCCGCTCCCACCTGCTCAACTTGTATATTAATAAACAACAACAACAACAACAGGCTAGTGGCCCTTTGCTAAGAGAATGACCCCCGTAAGTGGCTGCCCTTGAGAAATAGCCTGTTGCTTGAAGCTAGCAGGGAATGTGAAACAGTATAACGAGGGTATCTCGCGCCATTCCCCCCTTCTTCTTGCAGTTGCCTCTGATGCCAAGACTTTACTAAACAAACCCATTAAACCAACCTATTCCTTCTGCCGAAAACACTCAATTTGAAAATAAAAGATAATAACTGACAATATACTGGTGCCGAGTATTCCATTCTTCACAGATTAAATGATCCTTGCTTGAGATCATCAAAAATAATAAAACCATTTGTAGACTTTGGGATGAAACACGACAATTGGAGAAAAATAGTTTCTTCCCAATCTGTGCCTTAATAATGATAGAATCAAATAATAATAACAATAATGAACATGCTGATGGCCATGATGAATGGAGGGGGTTCTTAGTGATGCAAGAAATTGAAAATGGTCTGAAGAAGGTCTCAGACTAAGAGATGGAACAGAATTGCTCTCATTGTTTCACGTCCAAGTTTTCTTTTCTAAAAGAGATAACGTGTTTAGTGTCTTTAGCTCAATTTCTAAACTATTTTGCAATCATTTAGGGCTGAATTCTTTGCCGCTATCCCCCCAGAGAACCTGACGTTTTGCAGATGGCTCCAAAATGGCTGAAAATTCAGTCACCTCATTGTCATTAGAGTGTCGGTCTTGTTCCAGCTTCACAGTGACTTATTCACAGGTTCATTTGGGCTCAGTTTAAAATGCTGGTGTTGGTTCCTTCTTAAAACCTTGTGGGGCCAGGTTATCTCAAGAGTCAAATCCTGTCATACAATTCTCTGATCATCATCATACATCTTCCTTCCTTCCTTCCTTCCTTCCTTCCTTCCTTCCTTCCTTCCTTCCTTCCTGTCTTGTACTGTTAGACCAGGGGTGGAGAATCTCAGACCCAGAGGTCAAATGCAGCCCTGAGAAAAGTAGAAACCTGACAGATTTGTGCATCCTTACCTGAAAGACCGGGATGCGGGTGGCGCTGTGGGTTAAACCACAGAGCCTAGGACTTGCCGATCAGAAGGTCGGTGGTTCGAATCCCTGCGACGGGGTGAGCTCCCATTGCTCAGTCCCAGCTCCTGCCAACCTAGCATTTCGAAAACACATCAAAGTGCAAGTAGATCAATAGGTACCGCTCTGGCGGGGAAGGTAAACGGCGTTTCCGTGTGCTGCTCTGGTTTGCCAGAAGCGGCATAGTCATGCTGGCCACATGACCTGGAAGCTGTACGCCGGCTCCCTCGGTCAATAAAGCGAGATGAGCGCCGCAACCCCAGAGTCGGTCACGACTGGACCTAATGGTCAGGGGTCCCTTTACCTTTACCTGAAAGACCACCTTCTCCCATGAAAGCCATCTAGGTGTTGACATCTTCCACAGAGAGTCCTTTCTTTCTGTCCTGCCAACATCAGATGTGTTTTTGAAAGGAACCTGAGAGAACCTTGTCCAGTCACTTTATAGCAGGCACGTCCAACAGGTAGATCGTGATCTACTGGTAGATCACTGGATGTCTGTGGTAGATCACTGGTAGATCAGTGGTTCCCCCCCAAAGAAGCTGAACAACTTTTGCTCCCCTAACAAAAGCTCAACATTTTGGCCCTTCAGCCCCCCAAAATGGGCCTTCCCTCCTTCCTAAAAGAAGCTCAACAGCTTTGACCTGAACCCCCCAAAAGGGGGTAGATAACTGCCAGTCTTTATGAGTAGATCGCAGTCTCTTGGGAGTTGGCCACCCATGCTTTACAGGAAACCAGCTATCGGTTGGTCTGAATATATGGTCCTAAGCTCAACATAAAAAAACCGAAGATCATGGCCACTGGTCCCATCACCTCCTGGCAAATAGAAGGGGAAGAAATGGAGGCAGTGAGAGATTTTACTTTCTTGGGCTCCATGATCACTGCAGATGGTGACAGCAGCCACGAAAAGCAATGACAAACCTAGACAGCATCTTAAAAAGTAGAGACATCACATTGCCAAGAAAGGTCCGTATAGTTAAAGCTATGGTTTTCCCAGTAGTGATGTATGGAAGTGAGAGCTGGACCATAAAGAAGGCTGGTCACCAAAGAATTGATGCTTTTGAATTATGGTGCTGGAGGAGACTCTTGAGAGTCCCATGGACTGCAAGAAGATCAAACCTCTCAATTCTGAAGGAAATCAGCCCTGAGTGCTCACTGGAAGGACAGATTGTGAAGCTGAGGCTCCAATACTTTGGCCACCTCATGAGAAGAGAAGACTCCTTGGGAAAGACCCTGATGTTGGGAAAGATGGAGGGCACAAGGAGAAGGGGACGACAGAGGACGAGATGGTTGGACAGTGTTCTTGAAGCTACTAGCATGAATTTGACCAAACTGCGGGAGGCAGTGGAAGACAGGAGTGCCTGGCATGCTCTGGTCCAGGGGGGTCACGAAGAGTCGGACACGACTAAACAACAACAACAACAGCTATCTGTTGTGTCAGACCATTGGACCATTTAGTATAGTACTATCTACAGTGACTGGCAGTAGCTCTCTCTAGAGTTTCAGATAGAGGTCCCTCTGAGCCCTACCTGAAGATAAACCACAGCCTTCATAGTGTGTAAATATGGGCTACATTGCAAATCTAGCAACAGTTGTTGTTGTTGTTGTTGTTGTTGTTGTTGTTGTTGTTGTTGTTGTTGTTTTACACAGTAATACCTTTGCGAATGTTCGCCTTGTCTAACATCCATTCCCACAAATGTCCACGGCAAACCCGGAAGTACCGGAATGGATTACTTCTGGGTTCACCACTTGTGCATGTGTAGAAGCGTAAATTGCTCTGCTCGAATGCACAGGCATGGCCCTTTGCCCTGCGTCCTTTTCGGCTAGCGGCCAGGGCTCTGGAACGGATCCCGGTCGCAAAACAAGGTACGACTGTATTTGTATGTTGCATTTATAGACAACCTTTTCATCCAAGAAACAAGAGTACACGGTTCTCCTCTTCTTCATTTAATCCTCACAACAACCCTGTGAGGTAGGTTAGGCTCAGGGTCACACAGTGAGCTTCATGGCTGAGTGGGGATTCAAATCCTGATCTCCCAGGTCCTATGCCATGCTGGCTGGCTCTCACATGCATGCATAAGAATGGATCAATGGGATCCCATTCCCCACCTGTGCTGCCTCCAATTCTGGAAAAGGGTCAAGAATCACAGAATTGTAGATTAGGAAGGGACCATGAGGGTCATCTAGTCCAACCCCCTGCAATGCAGGAATATTTTGCCCAAGATGGGGCTCAAACCCATGAGCCTGAGATTAAGAGTTCCATGCTCTAACGACTGAGCTATTGCAGCAGAAGGTGAAGATGGTCGTTGGACTCTCAAGATTATGATTGGGTGCCCAGCCCAAGATTGAAATGTCTTCCATATTGTGCCAAACTCAATTTGAAAGAAAGGAACTTTCCAAATATTTCACCCATATCCAATTGCATAGACACTCTTTAAAATTTATATTCTCCCCATGATTTCCAGCTTTCGAAAGGCAGCTGCTGTGTTATCCGTCGGTTTATATAATAAAATAAAACTGGCTCTTTGATTGCACTTCGAAAGATCAAGGAGGGGACAGGTTGAGGCTGCTAAGTCAGCAGGTCAGCTTATGGAACTGGCAAAGGGTTAAAACGAACCGGCCAAAATGGGAACGGTAGAAATTGTCTGGCAGGAGGATTTACAATTGTATTTCAATAGTCCCTAAAAGGCAAGAAAATAAAAATCAAATAAACCATTTCCCCCTCTTTTATTGGTATGGCTAATTCTTTTTCATTAGTTCACATTTATGACCATGGCTATGGTAGGCTTTCTAAAAAGTTCGTGTTCTTTTTTTCTTATTAAAAAGTCCGCTCATTTCTGCCAAAATTCTGAGTGCCGTTTAAAGCTGCAACAGTTGTTGGAGGTTGAACCATATTGGGGAGGGGCAGGCCTCTGAATATGACTTCCCTGAGTTTCTCCCTTCCCAGCATCGCTCACTTTCATCTTCAGAGGTATTCTGGCTCCGAATAGCAGCTGCTGAAAACCGCTGGAGGGGAGATGGCTTTTGTGCTCGAATCCTGTTCCCTGGTTTCCCACAGGCATCCAATTGGCCACCGTGACAACAGGATGCTAGACCAGATGGACCATTGACCTGATTCAGCAGGCTGTTCTTCTATTCATCTTACATCCCCACCAGGTGTAGCCAACACTGCGGTGCAAGGGCAGGGCAACACACAAAATGATGATGTCTTATTGGGATGGTGTCTTTGGGCTCAGTGGTGCCCTTAGGGTCTTCTCCTGACTCCCACGTAGTTTCTGAGCCCCTCTCCCAGTCCTTCCCCCACTGGCAGTAAGGGTTGCTTACCTTCCCCGCCCTCACTTGAAAAGTACCGTATTTTTCCATGTATAAGACAAGGGTTTTTTTTTACCCCCCCCCCAAAAATAGGTTTAAATTTGGGGTTCATCTTATACACAGGCAGTGCTGAGGGGTGTTTTCTTAATTTGGAATCACCAAAAAGAGGGGGCATTTTATACATGGAAAAATACGGTTAATAGAGTTGAAGGAGGAAGTTGGAAGAGTGATGGTCTTTCCCGCTTCCTCTTTCAGCTCTACGTTCTTTTCCAGGCTCAGATTAATTCTGCTGGATGGGACTTTACCCAGCTCCCTTGGAGAAGTGAAGTGTGTGTGCATATGTAGTGTATATGTGTGCACTTTTATTCTTCTGTCTCAAGGGGTCAGGGGGCTGATCTGGGGGTTGGGTTGGGAGAGAGGAGACCAGAGGGAGTGGAGCCAACAATCCTTGCTCAGAAGTCCAAATGTTCCCATGGGCCTAAAATCTTGTTGGCCGATTTGTAACTTGATGGAGGAAATCAAGGGTGTACACCTTTTTCAGGATTTAGGGGCGTATTTCCTTGTGGGAATGTGGTCAGGGTCCATGTGCTGATGGCAGGGGTCAAAATAAAAATAAAAATGGGTGGGGCACCCTTTTCTTCCATCCTGTTCACTTCCCTTTCTCTGTCTCTCCCTATCCGCCCTCCCTCTATCATCTATCCATTCATTCTGTCTTTTACACCCACCCAATCACAGAAACACTCATTTACAAGTACACAAATATCCATCCTCTCCTCCCTTCTTTCATCCATCCTTCTCTCATCCATCATCCATCCATTCTTCTTCTAGGCTTTGGGGTGGGGTCGAGAAAGGGCATGCTAAAAAAGTCAAAATGGCCCGTGGGTTTTACAGTGGAGAATTATTCCTGTTCTTATTGTAACATTTTTTTTTTATATCCCACTTTTCCTGAGACTCGGACTCAAAGTGGCTTACCCAAATTAAAGCACCACAACTAGAATACAAGATGCTAAAGAAATCTAAAAAAAGATAATCATTAAAAAAGTAATAAAACTCCACAAAGTGTTGTTGTTGCTGTTGTTGCTGCTGCTGCTGTTAACATAAAGGTAAAGGTAAAGGGACCCCTGACCATTAGGTCCAGTTGTGGCCGACTCTGGGGTTGCGGCACTCATCTCGCTTTATTGGCAGAGGGAGCCAGCGTACAGCTTCCAGGTCATGTGACCAGCATGACTAAGCCGCTTCTGGCAAACCAGAGCAGCACATGGAAATGCTGTTTACCTTCCTGCCGGAGCGGTACCTATTTATCTACTTGCACTTTGGCGTGCTTTCGAACTGCTAGGTTGGCAGGAGCAGGGACCAAGCAACAGGAGCTCACCCCGTCGCAGGGATTCGAACCACTGACCTTCTGATCGGCAAGTCCTAGGCTCTGTGGTTTAACCCACAGCACCACCTGCGTCCCTCTGCTGTTAACATACAGATAATTAAAAGAGCATAGCACCACTAAAGAAGATGAAGAATTTGGATTTGATATCCCGCTTTATCGCTACCCGAAGGAGTCTCAAAGCAGATAACATTCGCCTTTCCCTTCCTCCCCCACAACAAACACTCTGTGAGGTGAGTGGGGCTGAGAGACTTCAGAGAAGTGTGACTAGCCCAAGGTCACCCAGAAGCTGCATGTGGAGGTGCAGAGACACGAACCTGGTCCCCCAGATTACGAGTCTACCGCTCTTAACCATTACACCACACTGGCTCTTTAAAAAAGCCCTTAAAAAACAGTCAGTCCCCAAAGGCCTGTCAGAATAAAACAGTCTTGTTGTGGAAAGACATCAAGGAGCGAGCCAGTCTAGCTTCATTAGGGAGGGAGTTCCAAAATCTGGGAGCAGCCACCGAGAAAGGCATGCCATTTTTGGCCGGTGCTTTGTGCCAAGTAAACCTTATGGTTCAGCCTTACTTCAGATGCTCCCAGTACAAGGTCTCAATCCATGGAACTGAAGCACAACAGGGAGGGAGGGAAAAACAGGACCCCCAAAGCATTGACTGCTACATATGCGAGAGAACTCAAGCTGGTGCAGTTTCGTCTCATCCTTGCGTAGGGATGCAAAAAGGCATCTTTCCTCTTTCTTCTCTACATCCATTGCATGCAGAGCGGTTTCCATTCCGCTGCAGCTTGCCTTCTGTCAAAGATAATTCACTTTGCAGTCTCCCACAGCGAAAATTATGTAACTTAATGATGTAAGCGGTGTCATCTTTATGTTATCCCACCCCATTCTTTTCAATGGAAACACAAGACAAAGCGGGGGAAGCAATCAATTATGTATTGTTTGCAGGCTGAAAGAAACAACAACAGGGAATACTGATTGTATTCGCCAAATTGATTTCCGTTCTGGGTGTGGGGCGAGTAAGCAAACATGGGCAATTTCCTCTCCCGTTTCTGTTTTCATTGGAATTCTCTGACATTCTGACCCTTCCATGACAAAAAATAATGAGTGGGGCTCCCAACCTGTCAGTTAGGGATAGACGAATCTGTCAATTTCAACAAACAAACAAACAAACAAACAAACAAACAAACAAACAAACAAACATCTGATGAGGTTTCTTCTTGTGCACTGTGTTTATTTACCTTTGGGCACCCAAATGAGCAAGCAACAATACTATAATAGAGATGTGCACACCATTATTTAGAGATTGGCTCTGCCTGCATGATGATGTCTTATTGTCAGTGAATAGGGAGGGAAAATATTCTTATGCCTGCACCAAAATTTTTTTTTTCAATGTTCATCTCAAAAGTGGCAAAGACCACACTGCCCAAAGAAGGATCTTGAGAACTGCAGATTCTTAAGGGTCTCCTAATATCTCAGCAGCTTTAGCAAACCGCAGTTCCCAGGATTCCCATTGTTAAAGTGGCAAACTCTCAGATGGTTTATATGTCCTTTGACACCTTATTTTCCTGTGTGCTGTTTTTTCTTGATGGCATTTCCTTCTTCTTAAGTGCACTGACTTCCGATGAAGTGTGCCAACGCTGTCATTTAAGGAGATCGCAAGCATCTGTGACATCATGAACAAAATAACATGGGCTGCCACAGCCAATATTCTAGGATTCCTCCAAGACTCCAAAGAGCCATGATATGCATTGTTTTGCCTCTCTGTTCAAGCCACACAAGAACCCTGTGAGGTAGGAAAAGGTAAAGGTAAAGGACCCCTAGATGGATAAGTCCAGTCAGATTTGACTATGGGATGCGGTGCTCATCTCTGCTTTCAGGCTGAGGGAGCCAGCGTTGGTCCACAGACAGCTTTTACAGGTCATGTGGCATGCAGGACTAAACCGCTTCTGGCGCATGGAGAACAGTGACGAGTGTCCGAGTGCACGCAAATGCTGTTTACCTTCCCACCACTGAGATACCTATTTATCTACTTGCACTGGCGTGCTTTCGAACCACTAGGTTGGCAGGAGCCGGGACAGAGCAACGGGATTCGAACTGCCGACCTTCTGATCAGCAAGCCCAAGTGGCTCAGTGGTTTAGACCACAGCGCCATCTATGTCCCACTGCTTCTGAGGTAGGCCAGGCTGGGAGGTAATGACTGATCCTACATCATGCTGTGATTGTTTAGGGCAGAGGGGGGATTTGAATCCAGGTCTACTCAGACCTAGTATGGGATGCTAACTGCTTCAGCCAGTGTCGTGTAGTGGTTAAGAGCGATAGACTCGTAATCTGGGGAACCGGGTTTGCGTCTCCGCTCCTCCACATGCAGCTGCTGGGTGACCTTGGGCCAGTCACACTTCTCTGAAGTCTCTCAGCCCCACTCACCTCACAGAGTGTTTGTTGTGGGAGAGGAAAGGAGAATGTTAGCCACTTTGAGACTCCCTAGGGTAGTGATAAAGCGGGATATCAAATCCAAACTCTTCTTCTTCTTGTCTCTAAAACAAAAATAAGTGGTAGTGAGGGCAAGGAATGCAAAAATAAAAAAAAAATGGTGCAAAGTACATCATGGGATGTACTCAGCGATACAAAAAAATTAAGAACAGGAGGGATTTTTAAAAAAATATATATGAAAATACACACAAAACAAAATTGCCAGATAATATCCAACTGTTTTCATCTGCCAAGAGAATGGACTGGATTCTCCTTCCTTTCTGCAGTCCTTCTGTGCCATCCAAATCAGACCCCAGTTTGGGGACAAGGTGAAGAAAAGGAGATAGTGTGGAAGCTCCATTGCAGAAGTGGAAGTCAATTTGCACAATGTTGGAAATGGCACATGAAAGCTTAGAAACGGTGGGGTTTTTAAAAATGTATTTTTACTATTGGTAAAAGGTGAATTTATCACACTACAGTGACCATTAAGTGCAGCGGCGATGAGGTGGACCACAAACCGGTACAAGGGCGCAGGGTCTCAAGGCAACACACTGGCAGCGAAGAATAATGATAAACATATCCATCGTCGCCCCCAGGCCCCAGCCCCAGCCAATCTGCCGTTTGTTCCCAGGAACACTGGGAGCGAGAGCGAATGCTCTGCTGAGCGAACACCGTCGGAGAAGTTCTGCAGGCCTTCCCCCGTTCTGTACTTTGGAGGTCAGCAAGTTTGAGGTATTACAGCCACTAAGTGAAAATGAAAACTTCAAGAGGCTTGCTGTCTATCACCGCCATCACTAAATCTTTTTTCAACAATCCTGGGCAGTGAATTATGGAAGCATGGAATTGACTTACACTTCATTTTGAGCTGTAGTCAGTTACTCTGTCAAACACAACAGCGTTCAGAAAAGGCCTATAAAAATATATGACAAACGAAACTGGCAACCTCTATATCTTTTTACATGGGCAGAGCGTTTAAAATATAGCTGTGCTGAAATGGACTCTCCACCTTGTTTGTGGGGGAAGCAAACTGGGGAGGGAGGGGAGAATTATTTCAACAAATTTCTCCAGGGGTGGAGAAATTCTCCAACAGTTTCTTGGGGGAGGCTCCCCATTTAGCAGTTCCTCCCATTATTTTTGTTGCCACTGTTGCAAATCACAGCAGCATTTTGTTGTCAGGCTGGGTACCATTTTGTTTACAATGTGCAAGATCTGGCATCCTTCTGGGGCGTTGTTTGTGCACGCATGTGGAAATCACAGCATTGTTTGTGCATGCAAGTGCAAATCACAGCATGGTTTGCGCATGCATGTGTAAGTCACAGCTGCCACAAAAAATGGTCAAGAATATCCAGGGAAAATCAAGAATGTAAGAATAACACTGATGTCCCATCTGCATATTGGCTTGTTCACATGTTAGTCTGAATACAGATACAAGCTGTCGCTATACACATAAAAGCGTTTGTGCACGTTGGTTCCGACAACTCAGCATTTTTCTTTTTCTAATTATCTTAATGTGTTTTATGTACAACAATTAGGGATTTTGCATATTAAGCAGTATATAAATATTACTGATGGTGAGGAACTGCTCTGTACACAGGCCACAGACAGTACACTCATTGAAGAGAAGAGTTTGGATTTGATATCCTGCTTTATCACTACCTGAAGGAGTCTCAAAGCGGCTAACATTCTCCTTTCCCTTCCTCCCCCACAACAAACACTCTGTGAGGTGAGTGAGGCTGAGAGACTTCAGAGAAGTGTGACTAGCCCAAGGTCACCCAGCAGCTGCATGTGGAGGAGCGGGGAAGTGAACCCGGTTCACCAGATTATGAGTCCACCGCTCTTAACCACTACACACTACACGTCCATAAATGTACAGCCCAACTTAGAACCATAGAATCATTGAATTGTTGAGTTGGGAGGGACCCCAAAAGTCATCTAATCCAACCCCCTGCAATGCAGGAATCTCAGCTAAAGCATCCATGACATATGGCCATCTAACCTCTGCTGAAAAATCTCCAAAGAGGGAGAGTCCACCACCTTTCATGGGAGTCTGTTCCACCGCTGAACATCTCTTACTTTCTGAAAGTTCTTCCTGATGTTTAGCCAGAATCTCCTTTCTTGTAACTTGAAGCCATTGGTTCGAGTCCTACCCTCCGAAGCAGGAGAAAACAAGCTTGCTCCATCTTCCATGGGACAGCCCTTCAGATATTTGAAGGTGGCTCTCATATCTCCTCTTAGTCTCCTCTTTTCCAGGCTAAAATATTGCAAGTGTGGTGTAGTGGTTAAGAGTGGTAGTCTCGTAATCTGGTGAACCGGGTTCGCGTCTCCGCTCCTCCACATGCAGCTGCTGGGTGACCTTGGGCCAGTCACACTTCTCTGAAGTCTCTCAGGCCCACACACCTCACAGAGTGTTTGTTGTGGGGGAGGAAGGGAAAGGAGAATGTTAGCCGCTTTGAGACTCCTTAAAGGGAGTGAAAGGCGGGATATCAAATCCAAACTCTTCCTCCTCCTCCTCCTCCTCCTCCTCCTCCTCCTCCTCCTCTTCTTCTTCAATATGTCTTGTATGTAATGTGTGAACAGACGTTATGGGAGAACTGCAGGCAGGACCTGAAAGCAAAAACACTCTTTCTTTTCTTTTTTACAAAAAGGAGTTTACCTTCAGTATTTAATATCAAAAACATTTTCTTGCATTGTTTAGTCATTTCAAACTGACAAATTTCAAAAAAAGGTGAAATGGTATTCACACATTTGTTAAATAAGCAACAAAACATTGTAAGAAAAATAAGAACTTAAAGAGGGTCAAAAACTGGTCCTTTTCAACCTCATCAAAACATGCTCGTAGTGAAAATTAATTTTACATATTTAAAATAGTACATTAAAAATTATTAGTTACATTACAGGTACAATGATGAACACTGTGACTATCCATAATATTGCACAACCTGGCTTCAAATATGGGTTTCTTTAAATAGTGCAAAATACTTTTTACAGGAATGTACTCCAAAGGGGATTTCTCATACCAAATTATTTTTACAAAATATTATGTGAACAGAAAAAAGAAACTTTCAAATTTAAAAAGTTACAATCTGTACAAGAAATTGCCATTGACAACATCGGATCTCTATTCCTTGAGAAGTGGGTCTTTAAAATAAAATAAAATAAAGAAAGCAAAAACACTCTTCCCACTTGTTGTTCCTGGCAGCAGGTATCCATAGGCATACTTCCTTTGACATGGGAAGTAAGGCAAATCCCATCTGGCTAGTGGCCATTGGTGACTGTGGTGTTTGCCCTCCTCAGTGTGTGACATCATACTGGGTTCATGAGGAAAGGGTTAACTCATTATAAAATGACCAACCAATGGGAACCCAAGGGGAGGAGTTAGAGTTAGAGTTGTTAAGAAGTCAGTCTGGAGTTAGAGAAGAGATAGAGAGGATAAGTCTGTGGGTTGGGCTAGTCTGATGTGGGAGAGTGAGAGAATCTGTTAAGAGGAGTCAGTCAAACAGTTGAGATAATCAGCCAGAAGGTATTAGGAAGGTATAGGCCGGTAAAGAAACTAAAGTTAAGAAACTGACAAGAATATTATCTGAGAAACCATAAACTTGGTGATACTTATAAAATAAACTTGTTTATTTGGTTCAGTTTTGACTACTGTCTGGACTCAGTGTGTACCCGAGAGTAACGGGTTGGTGGCAGCAGGGAAGCGAGCACAGTGGTGGCAGCAGGGATCAATAGACCGTTAAACGTCCGGGGACCCTGTGTGATCGCCACAGTGACCATATCCAACTCTGCAAAGTGGTCTTCTTTTTCTAGGAGAAGCAGTGAGGGGATGAAAAGAGAAACATCTCAGAAATGTTCCTGGGAAAACATTATCTTGAGACATTTTGGCTTGGCCCTGGTTCGACCAAAAGACACCCAAGATAGCAGACTTGAATGGCCTCAGCTCTGGCCCGGCAGAGAAACACATTTGGGGAACCACTGAAAGAAAGCCAGTGGTCCGTGATTTAGGGAGAAATCCTAACAGCAAGATACACCAGGATGAGCAGGGTTGGGATCCAGCAGATCACCAGCTGAGCCAGAAGATTCTTGGTGCAGTGGGGTGATGCATACCTAAGTCCCTAAGGAACCATTGAGCCCCCACTTTTAAATAAATATTCATTTTTAAGTAACGCATCAAGCTGGAAGGGGGCAAAGGGGAAGAGGTTTTGTTGCATGCCACCCCAGTTTCTGAGTGGTGCAAGATTTCACAGGTCATAGAATCATAGAATCGTAGAGTTGGAAGAGACCACAAGGGCCATCGAGTTCAACCCCCTGCCAAGCAGGAAACACCATCAGAGCACTCCTGACATATGGTTGTCAAGCCTCTGCTTAAAGACCTCCAAAGAAGGAGACTCCACCACACTCCTTGGCAGCAAATTCCACTGTCAAACAGCTCTTACTGTCAGGAAGTTCTTCCTAATGTTTAGGTGGAATCTTCTTTCTTGTAGTTTGGATCCATTGCTCCGTGTCCGCTTCTCTGGAGCAGCAGAAAACAACCTTTCTCCCTCCTCTATGTGACATCCTTTTATATATTTGAACATGGCTATCATATCACCCCTTAACCTCCTCTTCTCCAGGCTAAACATGCCCAGCTCCCTTAGCCGTTCCTCATAAGGCATCGTTTCCTGGCACTTATCCAAGGTTTGGTTTCCTTGGAATGAGGGGAAGCAGACTTTATCCTAAACCTATTCTGCTCAGTCATGTGACCTGGTAACCTGAAGACAGGCAAACTAATACCAGTGTACTGGAAGAAGCAAGGATCACCAGTGTCGAAGCAATGTTTTTTCAATATCAACTTCGTTGGACTGGTCATATTGTGTGGATGCCTGATGGTCGTCTTCCAAAGCAACTACTCTATTCCAAACTTGAAAATGGAAAGCGTAATGCTGGTGGTCAACAAAAGAGGTTTAAAGACTCTCTCAAGGCAATTTTTTAAAAATGTAGCATAAACAGCAACAATTGGGAAACATTGGCCTGTGAGCGCTCCAATTGAAGAACAGCCTTTACCAAAGGTGTCATGGACTTTGAAGACACTCAAACTCAAGGGAGAAACGTGCTAAGAGGAAGGCATGTTTGGCAAATCCACACCGTGATCAACTCCCACCTGGAAACCAATGTCCTCACTGTGGAAGGACTTGTGGATTCAGAATTGGCCTCCACAGTCACTTATGGACTCGCTAAAACTATGTTTATGGAAGACAATCTTACTCGGCTACGAGTGATTGCCAAAGGAGAAGAAGACACGTGCAAAAAGGGTGGTGTAACTCAAACACTGTTTTAAAGCCTTCTTTTACCTCAAGCCAGGTTCCTGAACACAGGCCCTCCAAGTGTCCCTATTTTCCAGGGACAGTTCTGCATTTAAAGAAGGCACCCCAGTTTCTGATTTGATGCCGGAATGCCCTGCTTTTCCTTAGGACGTCTCTATTTTGATCGGAGGGTGCAGAGTTATACAACCCCTGAGCCAAGGAGATAAGTAACTATACAACCTTTAGAAGACATCTGAAGGCAGCCCTGTACATGGAAGTTTTTTAAAAATGTTTAATGTTTTATTATGTTTTTATATATGTTGGGGAGACCCAGCCAGCTGGGCAGGGTAGAAATATTTAATAATAATAATAATAATAATAATAATAATAATAATAATAATAATAATAATTAGAAGCCACCCAGAGTGGCTGGGGCAATTCATTCAGATGGCTGAGGTATTAAATTTAATAATGATAATAATGATGATGATGATGATAATAATAATAATAATTAAAAAAAAAATAGTTTGTCCCTATTTTCATCGGAGAAATGTTGGAGGGAATGTGAACAAAGTTTGGATCGGGTGTAACTTTACAGAGGCTTTCTTTCTTTTAGCTTCTTCTATATAGGATAGGCACCATTTTTTTATAGGGAGGTACAATTTATTTTTTCCTTCTTCTGACTGGCAAACCCCACTTGTATTTCTGGTTTCTGCAACAAAGGAAGAGTGGCTAGAGAATGGCAATATGGTGTATTCAGCTAGAGGTTAGACTGTTCTTCCCGGACTCTCTTGCTGAGGCACAGTTCTTCCCACTGAATTCAGCATAAAGCGTTTCCCTAACAATCTTTTTAAACCTATGGCCTTATGGGCAATGAGGAACCTTAAATTAAAGGGTTACGGCTAGGGCTGAAAGGTTTATGGTAAAATATTGTTTTCTCACAGTAACAAACATAGCATATTTCATGGCACATTGTCAAAGACTTGGGTATTTCATGATCAAATATGAAATATTTATTAATCTGGGAAGCACTTTGAATTCATTTCTGGTCCCAGGTACAGCTGGCACGTCGTGAAGCTGCAGGCGAGGGATCGAGAAGTCACATGACCCTGCGAGCGGGGGAAGGAAACAGGGACTCAAGGGTCTAGAAGCCAAGCCTTATGAGGAACGGTCAAAGGAGCTGGGTATTTTTCCTCCACTTGCCCCCCCACCCCCAGTTATGCTCCATCAATTAATGAGAAAAGAAAGTGCATCCAGAAATTATTCAAGGTCAATGGAAATGCTTGCGACATTCTCAGGAGGGGGGAGGGTGCTGCTGCAGGGGACATACTTGCCCTTACCTTAGTTTCGAGATGGCTGAGGGTTGCTTGCAGTCGTCCTCCCCTCCCCCAGCATTCCACAAATCTTTCCAGACTGTGGACTTCACTCTGCAGCCTCCCTAGGTGCCCACACTTCAATTAAAGCCCAGGTAAGGACATTGCCTCTCCCCCCCACATCAGGTAACATAGGCAGACAGGGAGGCTGCAGAGCACTGGAGAAATGCTGAACAGGAAGAATAAAAAGAAGAAGAAGAGGAAGAAGAAGAAGAAGAAGAGGAGGAGGGTAGGAGGAGGAGGAGTTTGAACTTGATATCCAGCCTTTCACTCCACTTGATAAAGGTAAAGGGTAAAGGGACCCCTGACCGTTAGTTCCAGTCGCGGACGACTCTGGGGTTGCAGCACTCATCTTGCTTTACTGGCCGAGGGAGCCGGCGTACAGCTTCCGGGTCATGTGGCCAGCATGACTAAGCTGCTTTCTGGTGAACCAGAGCAGCGCACGGAAACACCGTTTACCTTCCCACCAAAGCGGTAACTATTTATCTACTTGCACTTTGACGTGCTTTCGAACTGCTAGGTTGGCAGGAGCAGGGACCGAGCAATAGGAGCTCACCCTGTTGCGGGGATCCGAACAGCCAACCTTCTGATCTGCAAGCCCTAGTCTCTGTGGTTTAACCCACAGTGCCACCCGAGTGTGTTCACTCCCCTTAAGGAGTCTCAAAGCGGCTTACAATCTCCTTTCCCTTCCTCCCCCACAACAAACACTCTGTGAGGAGAGTGAGGTTGAGAAACTTCAGAGAAGTGTGACTAGCCCAAGGTCACCCAGCAGCTGCATGTGGAGGAGCGGGGAATTGAACCCGGTTCACCAGATTACTGGTCTATGGCTCTTAACCACTACACCACGCTGGCTCTATACTACATGCAGCATCCCTGACCAACTTGCAATCCCAAGTTAAGCTCGAAACCCACTGGAATGCTAAAGTGCCCTGAGAATGAGACAGGAAAAAACGTGGGAGCGTCTTTTGCAAAGGAAGAAAACCTTGAGAAATGGGGAGGTGGCAGCTTTGCTCAGCACTAGAAGCAGCCCGTCAAACCTGAGCCTGCCGGCCTTGACATGAGTCTATTTTACCATCCGTCTCAGCGCTTGCGCTTAGATACAAAAAGTTCGTACGAGGGAAGAAACTTCGGCTTCTGCATCTACTGGGGTCCTGCTTACTAGGAGAATAAACTCCCTGACAATAATAAAAACCCTCTGCACTGTATGATTTGGGGCTTTTCTTGTGCATTCTTTCACATTCAGCCTGAAACAAATTGCAGAGTATAGTGGCCCCCTCCCCAAATAAAATAAAATAAAAATAAAAAGATGCCCCACAGAGAGGTGGCACAATGCAAAATGTAATTAGGAGCACTTTGTTAAAAAGTCAGCGGCAAAACCTAACAAAGCCGAGTCCCAGATTTATATGCATGTAACTGTATAATACATAATTGTCAACTGTTCCAAAAAGATCTAATTTTGATAATGCATATTGAGATTGGTTGTCTGTTTTGTTAATGAGGGGTCTGAAAAACACTTGGCTTGACAGCTCGAAAGGGAGCAAACTGAGCACAGCCAGAGAATGGAGAGCCAAAGGGGATGTGAAATCCCCCCCCCCGCTTTGTTAAAAAAATAATAACATAAAATAAACCTTTCTTAGAAATGAGAAAGAAAAATGGAGTATTCACAGTTTACCCCAGACTTCGAATTATCCTGCTGAAATATTAACAACTCTACAAAACAACATATTCATCCACTTTTGACAATTTATAATTGATGTGCACAGTTTTAGTTCCAAGTCAGCATTTCTGAGTCTCGCTTGCAAACCAGCTGCACACCTGCAAAGGGGAGCAACAGGAGAGGAGGAAAGAGCGGCAGAAACGAGATGAAATAAAAATGTATGCAAATCTTCGTCACAGAACAAATTTCCTTCCTTCCTGCCTGCCTGTTTCCATTTCCATTTAAAGAAAAGGAAATCTCCACTTTCAAATGTTAAACATATTTAAATGCCTTCCTCCTGCCCAGGTCTTTTAAAAATAATAATAATATACATTTAGGAACATAGCAGCACACAAAGGTGGTTAATAACAAGTCAGACTATCAATCTGTCTAGGTCAGTACTGTCTGCTCTGACTGGCAGAGGCTCTCCAGGGTTTCAAACGAAGGTCTCTCAGAGCCCTTTTGGGAGATGCTGAGGTCTGAACCTGGGACCTTATGCATCTCATAGCAACTGTCACCACTTCCGTTGCTGGCGGATAAGGCATTGGGATGGATCCAGGGCCGTCTTTACCCGGGAGTGCAAGGGGTGCGGGGCACCCGGGCGTCAAATTCTGCAGGGGCACCAGGTGCCCGCCGCTGAAGCCACCTAAGCGTATTGTATTCAGCTGCTATGTGGCAACAGGGCCAGTGGCACCTTTGACATGATTGATCTCGCACCGCCTGCCTGTCGGGAGGAAGGGGAATGACAGGAAATCCACTTCCGAGCTGGGGAGGAGGTGGGGTTGCGGGCTTCACGCCCCTCCCCACACTCGCAGGGGCTGGCTGCAGCCCCACGTGATAGCAGGGAATCCTTGGCCGCGTCATACCCTGTGCCAGCCAATCAGCTGGTGCGGGGGGCGTGGCCTTGCCTACTTAGGTCTGGCGCGGCCGAGGACCTCTCTCTTTCCCGCGTCACAGCTGATTTGGTTTTCCCTCCCCTCCCACCCGTTAGGCTAGGTTCTCTGACGTTGCTATGAACCTCGGTTGGTCGCCGTCAAGGGGCCTGGTAGGAATTTTTCCATCTGGCAGATTGGCTGCAGCCCTTTGGTTTTTACCTACCTCATAGCAAACCGTCACAACTCCACGGTATTGGAGGTAGGCATTGATGGGGGTACAGTCTATTGTTATGCAGATGAAGGGGGAGAAGGAGCGCCATCACCTTCTCCCAAATAAAGGGTAGTCCGGTAAAGGATTCCGGGGGGCGTGGCCTCGTCCTAAGCCTATGGAGGTGTGGGCCCACGGCACGCCCCCACGCGGTGACCCCGGGGGAGGTCCTAGTTGACGTGCCTCAGCAGGACTCCTCCCACTGGTGGTTAACCCTCACCGGCCAGGCCGGTTAGTTGTAGGACCAATGCCTAAGCCAATACAGCTCAATTCATGTAATCAATAAAGTTGTGGCCTAATTTGACCCATTAACTCAAATTCTTGTGTCCCGTGTCTTTATTTCTATGGGGGGAGGCGGGAACTCGCCACGCCAAGAGGAAGAGACAGATAGAAAGAGAATGCGCCTATCTAGCGACAAGAGCGTGCTTCCCAAGAAGAACTCGTATATGTGTGCTCACAAGGGCCCTCCCTGCTCTTCTAGAAATAAGGTTGCTCCCACAATGAAAGTGTGATGGCCTGGGATTCGGACTCGGAGGCTGAACCTGAGGAATCCCAGCCTGCACAGGAGTCCCCGCCTCCAGAACCAGCTGAGCCGGGGCTGGGGCTTGAGCCTGAAGGGTCCTCACCTGTGCTGGATCCTCAGGTGCAGGCACCAGCTGAGTCTGCTCTGGCTCCTGAAGTGATGGAGGACCCATTGCCTGCAGGTGCTCCACTCTCAGCCCCGTCAGAGGAAGCTGAGGTTGCCTCTGGGTCCGGTAACACTCTGGCCTCTCCTGAGCTTCAGAGGCTCAGGGCAGAGAGGCGGAGGGAACTAAGTTCCCGCAGGAGGAGTGCTCGCCTCCAGGCCAGGAGAGGCGAGTCACCAGAGGATCAGGGCCGCACAATGCCTCAGGGCAGATAAAAGCCGGCCAGCGCCAGTCCCAAGTTGTGGGAGCAACATTGTTAGTTGCTAGTTCCTGCCTGAACCCTGCCCTGCTTTTCTGCCTGAGCTCCTAACCCGCCCAAGCTCCCTACTTGCAAGCCTGTTCCTAACTTCACCCGGCTCCCTGCCCTGCACCCAGCTTCAGCTACTACGGACTGCCTCCACGTTGCACCTTTGACCACAGACCGAACTTGGACCTTGCCTCTCGGGTAACCCACAGGACCAGCACAGAAAGGCTGCCTGAGATGGCTCTCCCATGCATGCACACAATGCCCGCCCGTCTCATCTTTCAGACACCTCCCTATGACGGTAAGCGCATGTGTGGAGTCTTTACACCAACTCCCAATGTGTTCTTGGTCTTCTTTAGAAAAGCTGGTTTTAAACAAAAAAACACCCCCAAAAAACCCTCCTTTTGGAGCCGTGCAGGCACAAGCGCTATTTATCAAATGATAATAGTGACAGAAGGCATAATAAAAGTTAATTTGGGGGCTAAACTAAATTTGGGGGCGCTGGGTGGATCTTTGCACCCTGGATGGATCCCTAGTTAAAAGGGGAGGGTTGAGGGCCCTCCACCTGATGCAAAATGGGTACCAATATACCTGAAGGAGCATCTCCTTCCCCCTCGTCCAGTCCAGACACCGAGGTCCAGCTCCGAGGGCCTTCTGGCAGTTCCCTCCCTGCAAGAAATGAGGTTACAGGGAACCATGCAGAGGGCCTTCTCGGTACTGGCGCCCACCCTGTGGAACACGCCCCCCCCCATCAGATATCAAGGAAATAAACAACTATCTGGCTTTTAGAAAACATCTGAAGGCAGTCCATTTTAGGGATGTTTTTTATGTTTGATGTTTTATCACTGCTATTATTGTTGTTGTTGTTATTATTGTTATTGTTCTATTGGGAGCCATCCAGAGTGGCTCTTGAAACCCAGGCAGATGGGCAGGGTAATAATAATAATAATAATAATAATAATAATAATAATAATAATAATCAATGTAACCTGGTCCTAATGTGTTCACAGCATTAAAACCCTGGAAGGTCTTCCTTCTCCCATAGTCACAGCCTTGGATTTAAGCAGATTTCAAGTGTGGCTCTCCCTCTCAGGCTTCTGCCCGCATCCTGCCTCCAGTATGTAGCTCATGCACATATAACTCTGCCCCTGTCCATCTCACCAACAGTCAGTTGAGGAAGGGGGTCCCACCCTTTCGCCCTGTGGCACGAACCATACTTAGAGGGCCATTAGCTCACCAATAAGCTGGTTAGCCAACAGTTGTATCCTTGCTGGATCGTGGAACTAGAAGGGATTCAGACATACAGCCTAACACCCCACCCTCCCTGCAAACTCACAACAGTATTTTGAAAAGTGTGTCAAAATGGTGGGATATACACGCTTAAAACCAACCTGAGAATTACTTGGAAGAACTGAGCTCCAGAGACATTTGCCTAATTCTAGCTGTTTGTTCCTTGCCTTCAAGGAAAAATAGGTATGGCTGCCTCTTGCTAAATATGTTTCTTTTTCAACAGAACAACAGGTATAATGATTTCATGGGTCTAGGAGATAATTTCAGTAGAGAGATGTTAAACTGCTGGCAGAATGCAGGCGCTGTGATTGAAGGCGGAATTCTTAGGGAAGTGAATAATTTTTTTAAAAAAAACAAACCCAGTGATGTTTATTTGTAGTCTGTTTTTGACCTCCCGAATCGTATTAAGAGCAGCTTTGATGTCCTGGATTAGGTGGTGTTTTAATATTTGAAAAATGCCATGGCTACAGAGAGTGTTCTCGCCGAAAGAGTCAAGTGGAGACTCAAAATGCGCCGTCATTAAGGCATGTGGCGTTGCATGAATAGTAAATATTTTAAAACGATACCCATTTCATGGCTAGCCAGCTCATGAAACATCCACTGCATTTTCTCTCTCCATTTATCATTGGTTTTCTTCTTCTTTTTGCTTAGATGTTAGTTCCAGGAACTGAGAACGGGGAGGGAGGGGAAAGGAAGTCTTTTTTTTTTAGAATCATAGAGCAGGGGTCAGCAAAGTTTATTCCCATGGATCACTCCCATGGAGATGGTCTCCCGGAGCCGGACTGGCTCAGTGTGATGCCGGAAATCGCATCTGCGCATGTCCATGGCACTGGAAATCACTTCTGCGCATGTCCAGACGCCGAAAATCACGCCTGTGCAGAAGTGATTTTCAGCATCTGGACATGCGCACATGCAATTTCCGGCACCGCTTGGCGAGTCCCCTCCCTGCGCTGTTCTGGTTTAGCGCAGCATGTGGGGGGCTCGCTGAGTGGGCAGCTCGGTTTGGGGGCAGCTTGTGGGCCAGTAAAACTGTCTTCGTGGGCCGCATCTGGCCCATGGGCCGCACGTTGCCGACCCCTGTCATAGAGTCATAGAATTGTAGAGTCAGAAGGGACCACAAGGCCCATCTAGTCCAACCATAGGAGCCAAGTAATGGGGGCCGAGGGGGTCTTTGTCCCCCCCTAAAATATTTGAGGGTGCTGCCACTGCTACTCAGAAGGATTAATGCCTTCGGCCATGGATGCAGAGCATAACCTTCATGGTTAGTAGCCATTTCTGGCCCTCCCCTCCATGAATTCCTCCAATCTTCTTTTAAAGCCATCCAAGTTAATGGTCATTCAAACGGAGTATGTGCACTGTGTCTTGTGAATGATTAAGAGGGACAGGGCTTACCTGCCCCCCACCCAATATTTTATTCAAATTGGCACTCCTGTGTCCAACTTCCTGCAGTGCAGGAATCATTTGCCCCACGTGGGGCTCAAACCCATGACCCCAAGATTAAGAATCTCCTGCTCTACTGACTGAACCATGCTCAGACTTAATAGTACCATGCACCAGAGCCATCTTTCCTATTGGGGTTACTGATGTGCTGCGCCAGGGCGCTGGCCTCTCAGGGGCACCCCAGCGAGTGGGGGAGCTGCGCGGCTTTGCCGGTGGCCTCCCCTTTCCCTGAATGCCTACCAGCTGTGCCCCATCAAACATATGGCTGGCAGGCATGCAGCTTCCTTCTCAAGCCTCCGCGGGAGGATAGCAACTCTGGGAAACGGGGGGGGGGGGGAGCGCCAGAGGGCTGGTTATTAACCATGCTATTAACCTGGTTATTAACCATGCTGGCTCTGGCTGACTGCAGTTGGAAGCCAGCAACATCTATAAGGCCACAGTTTCTCTGTTCCTGATAAAAGCATGACTAATACAGTCACACCTCATGCTACGTTTGCTTCAGGTTGCGTCCCGCGGCGACCCAGAAGTACCAGAAAGGGTTACTTCTGGGTTTTGCCGCTCGTGCATGTGCAGACGCACAAAATGACGTCACGCACATGCGCAGAAGCGGCGAATCGCGATCTGCAGCAGCGGGTTGCGTTCTGCTCATGTTGCGAACGGGCCTCTGGAACGGATCCCGTTCGCAACCAGTTCGCAACCGTTCGCAATCCCGTCTCACAAACCCTTACAACAGTGACACAGGGTATCCCATAATGACACAAGGAGAGCCTGTTGGCAAATGACCTATCTATTCCACAGCATCCTGTTCTCACAGTGGCCAACCAGTTGCCTGTGGAAAACCAGGAAGAACAAGAGCACACTCCCTTGTGGTGGTTTCCAGCCACTGGTACGCAGAAGAATTAAAGCCACCGATTGTGGAGATAGAGCATAGTCTTCATGGTTAGTGGCCATCATTGGCCCTTGGCTTCTTGAATTTCTCTAGTCTTTTAAAGCTATCTAAGTTGATGGCCATCACCATATCCTCTGGGAGCTCATTCCATTAACTACGTGCTTACATGTTCTCAGAAACAACAGCCCCACAAGGTTCATACTCTCACATCTCCAGGTAGGGCAGGATGCAACCCTTGTCCAGAAGTCTGAAGAACCACTTCCAGCCAGTGCAGAGAGCGCTAAGTGAGATGAACCAACAGTCTGGCTCAGACGGCAAGTTCAATGAGACCAACATACGGACGTCAAAGGGAACTGCTCAAAGGGGTCTTCACTGATTATGACTGTAAAATGGACACAAACCGTGTACAGCAGAAACATTCTTAGGATGGTAATGTGGTGAAGGTTGACACGGGGCAGGGTAGGGTAGAATTCCTGAAAAATTCATTTCCATTTTCACAGTGGCCTTGGTCCAATCACTTAGTTTCACTGTGTTTATTTCATTTCCCCCCTCGTACCTACGGGACTGACTCTCCCAGCATGCCCCATGGAGAGCCTCAAGGTCCATAAATAGCAACACCCTAGTGGTCCCGGGCCCTAAGGAAGTTAGATTAGCTTCAACCAGACGCAGGGCCTTTTCAACACTGGCTCCAGCCTGGTGGAATGCTCTGTCTCATGAGACCAGGTCCCTGCAGGATCTGATTTAATCTTGTTTTTAAGTTATATTCATTCAACTTGTTTTTATTATTGCTTGTTAGCCACCCTGAGCTAATTATTATTCTAATAATAATTAAAAATTATTATTATTATAAAAGGCAGTCATTGTACTTGCAATGTTAGTCAGCCCTGTGGGGCTTAATTAGCCATTTTGGCTTTTAATCATGTTGAGGATGAGGTGCAGCTTGCCTCGTCTAACCTCAAACCTCTACTGCACTGCAACCCTATGTGCCTTCTTGGGAGTAACCTCCGACGCAAACTTGGTGAGGCTTGCTTTTGTGGAAAGATGCCTAGGGTTTGGCTGTCAGTGTTAAAACTCAGCTCCTGCCCTTTGCATGACCCCTGCTCCCATTAACATTTGGAGCAAGTCTTCCATTCTTGGCAGTCCACATGCTGTTTAATCCTGATTTTTTTTTTAAAGCGAGCGAGCCTTTGAACGCAAAGAACGAAGCCCCGTTTCCTTCACTGTCTCTCGTGCCAACTCCCTCCCACAAAATGGGATCCAAAGGCCTCGGACGTCCTTCCCCTCGCCTCAAGGCCCAACATTTAGTAATGCTCCCTTTGTGAAAGCCTTGGTTGACAAACTTCGGATGCTGTTTATTAACATTGTCTTCAGATAACCCTTGAAATGATGTGATCCTGCACCGGTGCAAAGAGAAGGCTCCTTTTAAAACAGATGCATGCGATTGCCCTAGCGCAACTGGTTATTAATTAAAAGCAATCATCGTGGGACCGGCAGAAGGAAGAAGACTCTCCATTTCCAAATGGGATTCCATTTGTGGCACTTCTCTTGAACCGCCTTGAGAGAGGGTCTCTCTAAAGTGCAGCTCGTAGCGTTACATAATTGTTCGCAGGGTGAATTATTTAGCTGGTCAGAAAGCTCGGGTTGGGGAGGGAGCAAAGCATGCCTTTCCCATCTTGAGTGGACAGCCCAGTCACAAGCAGTCAGGCATACCAAATCTGCGGGAAAGGGAATCAAAGAGGGCATGAAAGTTTCATTAGAGCCGAACAGGAAAAGCCATCCCGACTGACATAATTTCCAAGTGACCCCTGAAGCCGGCCACAACCAACCGGGGCACCTCCTCTTGGAACATCTGGAAGGAGAGGCTGGTGCTAAGCTGGCTCAGAGATTGAGCCGTCGAGCATCGTCAGGGGGAGGTGAGAGAATGTGTGTGCACGGCTGTGTGCGCACCGGCGGCCCCGTGCGCCGAGGAGGGGGCGAGCGCAATTTCTTCCGAGAGAAAACACTTTGTGTCTTTTGCCACAGAGGACAAGCACGCAGGCCCAGCCAGCTTCTCTGCTGCCTTCATCTTTCCCCCTTTCCTCACTTCAAAGCTGCCTTGGTTAGACTGTTGGCCTGTAATTACCCTGGAGGTATTGCAGAGACTGGTGTAGCGTTGCGGAGAAGATGCTGAGTGGGGATCAGGAAGTCCCTGGTTTGAATCTTACCTTGCTCCATTTCTCAGTCTCCACCACCCCCATTTTTGGGGGGTGGGGGTGGGGAGGGAAGGGGAAATGATAATATTGACTTCCTTTGCAGGTTTCAGAGGACTTGTTCCCTTCTTAGATGTCTGCCCTGCCCTTACTTCCCTAGGACAGCAATCAGTCAGTTAGTAAAATAATGCAATTAAAATAAAATAAAAACGTATTTGAAATAGTCAAAAACGTTACGGACATCCAGTGACATTTTTCTAGAAAAAGAAGTTCTGGAACTCTCTGTGTACCTCCCTTGTTCGCTTATAATGACAATGGCGCCCACATGAGAGGTGCCGGAACTGAGTTCCGGCAGGGGAAAAAAGGCTCTGCGGACATCTAATAATAGATTGATCAATTGTAAGAACCTTAAAAACACACACAATAGAGAACATCTAAAAACAGTTGCTGGAAGTTCCCAGGTGAGAGCTGGGAGGGTCCATCCCCTTTTATGTGAGACAGGGATTAAGATTTGCCTTTGAGAGAGGACTCTGCATTATCTTTGCTCTTTTGTTTCTTGTCCCCACCCCCTTTTAGATTAGTTTTTTATTATTATTGTATTGTATGATGAAAAAGTTTCAATAAAAATGTATGGGTGGTGGTGAGGAACACAAGTTGACAGGAACATCAATGTTTGAAATCCCTCCTGAATGTTAACAATGAAGGAGACAGGTACACCGGCCTCGGTCCAGTAGACCTGAAGGAGCGTCTCCACCCCCATCATTCTGCCCGGACGCTGAGGTCCAGCGCCGAGGGCCTTCTGGCGGTTCCCTCATTGCGAGAAGCAAAGCTACAGGGAACCAGGCAGAGGGCCTTCTCGGTAGTGGTGCTCGCCCTGTGGAACGCCCTTCCAGCAGATGTCAAAGTGATAAACAACTACCTGACATTCAGAAGACATCTTAAGGCAGCCCCGTTCAGGGAAGTTTTTAACGTGTGATATTTTATTGTATTTTTGGTTTCTATGGAAGCCGCCCAGAGTGGCTGGGGAGGCCCAGCCAGATGGGCGGGGTATAAATAATAAATTATTATTATTATTATTATTATTATTATTATTATTATTATTATTATTATTATTATTATTACACCTTGCCAGGGAGGGCATTCCACAAATGGGGAAGCCACCACCAAGAAGACCCAGTCATGTAACTCTTTATTAGCAAAAACACGATCTCCACAGACTTGGCTTGAGTGTCGGGTCTAAGGAGCACAGCAGCTCATCCCCAGTAGGTCTTACCTATGAATCAGTTGTGAAGACTGAAAGTCCCCGCCTCCCCGCAGCTATCGAAGTCCCCTTCTCTCCAGGGCTTTTCCCAAGCAATCAGAGACTGTGCCTGATGCAGCCTGCCCCTGCTCTCCTCATTTCAGCTCCCTTCTGATTCTGGGAGACAGGGTGGAGGGGAGCTGGTTGCAGCAGCAGGAGGAGACTCCCATGACTAATCTCCGCCTCTTGGCTTCCCTCCTCCTACTCTCCTGCTTCAGCTTCTGCCTCTGATTCTGGACTTAACTCTGCCACAGATTCTCCCAGCCCAGTAAGCCCTGTTACCTCCTCAGCTTCCAAAGCCTCCTCCTAGTCTGCTCCCTCTTCCTCCTCTGATCACTCATCGCTGTCCCACCACCGCTTCCTGGGCTCTGAGCCTTCTTCCCCTGTTGGTTCCCCAGCTGGTTCCTCCCACCATTCCTCTGCGTTCAATCAGGCCATGACAAGTGTTAACCTGGCAGCACCCAGAGGTGGCGCCACCAAGAGCATTAGCTGCGGGGTACAACACAGACAGCAAAGTATAGGGTGCCTATTTATGCATTGACCTTTGTTGTTGTTGTTTAGTCGTGTCTGACTCTTCGTGACCCATGGACCAGAGCACACCAGGTACTCCTGTCTTCCACTGCCTCCCGCAGTTTGGTCAAACTCATGCTGGTAGCTTCGAGAACACTGTCCAACCATCTCGTCCTCTGTCGTCCCCTTCTCCTTGTGCCCTCCATCTTTCCCAACATCAGGGTCTTTTCCATCTCTCTTCTCATGAGGTGGCCAAAGTACTGGAGCCTCAGCTTCAGGATCTGTCCTTCCAGTGAGCACGCAGGGCTGATTTCCTTAAGAATGGAGAGGTTTGATCTTCTTGCAGTCCATGGGACTCTCAAGAGTCTCCTCCAGCACCAGAATTCAAAAGCATCAATTCTTTGGCAATCAGCCTTCTTTATGGTCCAGCTCTCACTTCCATACATCACTACTGGGAAAACCATAGCTTTAGCTATACGGACCTTTGTTGGCAAGGTGATGTCTCTGCTTTTTAAGATGCTGCCTATGTTTGTATTGTTTTCTCCCAAGAAGCAGGCGTCTTTTAATTTCGTGACTGCTGTCACCATCTGCAGTGATCATGGAGCCCAAGAAAGTAAAGTCTCTCACTGCCTCCATTTCTTCCCCTTCTATTTGCCAGGAGGTGATGGGACCAGTGGCCAGGATCTTCGTTTTTTTGATGCGTTGACCTAAAAGAGGACAAATCCATTTGCATAAAAGTCTGCATGTGCTAATTAATGCACATATTTGCAAACGTGGAAATAATTACTAAGATTTAAATAGAAAGACATCACATCTGTCCATCTTGGGAAGACTGTAACCAGGCAGTTGTGTGGCTGTTTCGTGGTCTGATCAGGTGTTACTTGTTCTTTGTTCTTATGGATTTTTCAGCCATGCTTCTTCAAAGAAAACAGTAGAGCATGGAGAGCCTTAGCCTTTTAGGTGTTGTTGGGCTCTAACACTCATCAGTTCCAGCCTCCAATGGTCATAGATGATGGGAAGACCACAGATTCCTCTTCCTTGTTCTTGCCTAGTTCTTAAGAGACCTGCTTAGCTCCAAGGTCTCAGGCCTTCCCGCTTAGCTCGCTGGACAATAGCAGGTATTGAACCTGGGATCAGGTTGCACAAAACTGGAAGACTGGAGAAATACCAACTAAAGAACAATGGCAAGAGAAGTTGATGTACTATGCAGAACTGGCAAAAATGACAGAAAGACTAAGAGAAAAAGACAACAGAGACTTTGAAAAAGATTGGGAACCATTCATATTATATTTGCAGAAACAAAGAAAGCCAATAGACATGATGGCAGGATTTAAATAAACATTCACATTATCAGTATCAGAAAATGTTTAGAAGATAGTGAAATAAGATGATGTAGTTAATTTAATTTTTATGTTTATAGGTTTGATGTTATGTTATTAATAACCTTTTCTGTTGAGAGATAGCAAAGCGGATGAAAAGAGAAACAAACAAGAAACACAAGTTGGGGGAAGTCTTGGAGGGAAGGGAGAGAGGAATATATAGGAAACGTTAAGAATTTGAGATGTATGTAATGAATGAAAATGAAAAATGAATAAAATTTAAAAACGGGGGGCGGGGGGGAGAACCTGGGATCAGGGGATGGGGAACCTGTGACTCTCCATGTTTTCGGTGGACTAGAACTCCCTTCATCCCTCTCCATTGGCAATGCTGGCTGAGGCTGATGGGATATGGAGTCCCACAACATTTAGAAGGCCATAGGCCATCCCCTCCACCCCTGTCCTGCACGCTCCATCTCTGAGCTGCCACCTTTCCCCAAACCATCCCAGGTGCACCAAGCAAACTGCCCCGACTCTTCTCTTGACACTGCATCAAAGATAACTAAATCCAGGGCTGTAGGGGCCAGCCTGACTTTTAAATACCAGCTGCAGTTCCTGCCGGAGAATATTTAATCATGAACTTAAAGTTTGTCAAAGAACGACTCTGACCTCCAAAGCTTTTTTATCGATTAGCTCCGAGTCCATTGTGTTTCGGTGCACTTTCTCAGGCAAGCGAGGAGGCAAAGTCAGGCATAAGCAAAAAGAGAGAGAGGGGGGGAGAGAGAGAGAGAGAGAGAGAGAGTGAAGTCAGATCCCAGCGAGTGATAAGCAAGAGCTCTGCTCCCGATTTAATAAGAGCTATCGCTGGCTCCTCAAGACAACAGGCATGAAATATTGCATTATGCCATATGCTACATAGGGGGGGAAATCTGCTGGAATCACACAGCTCCGGGGAGATGCGGGATGGTGGCAGCTCTTTTGCATTAATAAATGGAGCCTTGATAGACAAAACTGTAATTGGTCCCCATTGTTGTGGTGTCTCCTGCCTCTTAAATTCCTGCACACTTAATGTTTTCTTACTCTAAAATAAATGCGGGAGGTTGGCGTCATGGGTGTTACTGAGCTCTGCTGGCTTATGGGACTGAGGAAAAGTGGGGGGCTTCAGGCTCACCAACCAAATGTGGCCCTCAGGAGCTCTCTAACCTGGCTCTTGGGACTTCCCTCTTCCGAGGCCACATCCCTCGTTGTCCCTGCTCCACACCTTCCTGGGGTGCTTTCACCAGGCTGGATCGTGTCATTCTTTGTCTGGAGCAGGTAGGGGCAGCTTGAATAAAATGTGTGTGTGTCGGGGGGAGGTAAGCCCCTGTGCTGGGCCCGGGGGTTAACCCGAGCAACGCGGTCCAGGTCCAGTCCTGAATCCAAGGATTCCGTGAGGAATCATTCCAACAGGGCCAAGGCAAGTCACAAGGCAGGAAACCAGGCTAGGTCAGGTCCAGGATCTCAGGCAGGTTCCAGCAAGTAGCAATGGTGCTCCCGCAACCTGGGGTGGGGTCCAACAGCATTTTATCTTTGTTGGGGTGACAGCCGGTCCTGATCCCCCGGAGACTCACCTCCCTGTTTCGCCTTAAGGTGAGCACTCCTCCTGTGAGTACTCAGGTCTCTCTTCTCAGACCTCAGTCTCTGCAGCTCAGGAGATGTTGATGGGTTACTAGACCCAGAGGCCACCTCAGCCTCTCCTGACTCAACTGGTAGTGGGGCAGCTGTACGTGATTGCCCAGCAGAAGGCAATGAGGTAATCCCCGCATCTGGAGCCAGGGCAGGCTCAGGACCTAGACTCGGTTCAGATGCTGCCTGAGGCAGAGGATCCGGTGCAGACTGAGACTCCTCCAGTTTCGAGTCCGAGCCCAAGTCCCAGGCCATCACAGCCCCACCCCACAAAACTGATCACAAGATGTGGCGCAAGCACACCATATGAATGGCAGTGCCCTCTTATCTTATCTTTTATGAGATCAAACAAAACAAAAATTCAAAAATGATTGGAATATATTTAAACAATATCTGAAAGACCATTATGGAGAATTTTTTTTTTTTTACTGGTTTAGAATAACTCTTGTAAGGAAAAATATTAAAATATAGTGGAAAAAGTAGGTTTCCAAAAATATAGATGTGTTATGAGGGGCATTCAACAAAGTAAAATAGGGGACCCAAGTAAGAAGGGGAGGGAAGTCAAGTGTAAATGGAGTACAAATGAATCAAATGAAAAAGTATATATTTTGTTTTCTTTATTACGTCTTGGAATCACATGTTTAGTTACAGGAGAAGTGAGAAGTTACAATGTGATTTCATGAAGGTTTGTCAAAAGAAACCTATAAAGGTGAATTGCAAAAAGAAAAAAAAGAATGGGCAATGCCCATCAAGTTTGGGGGGTCCATCTCCCTCAAATATTTTATTGGGGAGAGGCCAAGCTCCTATGGCTCCTATGGCCTGGAGAGAGGTGTTTATATGTGTATAGAAACCTCTGAGTTTTGCATGGCTGGAATGTGGCCTCCCATACACAGGTGAGAACCCCATCCTGTCATGGTCCAGTTCACGGTCCTGACGTCTCGGCTGGGGACGTCAGGACCGTGGGCAAGATGGCAGGGTGGGAGCAAGAATGGGAGTCCAGAAGCCAGGAGTCCGAAAGCCAAGAGTCCGAGGGTCAGAGAGCCGGGAGTCAAGAAGTCATGGGTCTGAGAGTCAGGAAGCAAGGAGTCACAAAGTCAAGGGTCCAAGGATCAAGAAGCAAGGAGTCAAATGCAGCAGGGCAGGAAGCGTGTTGCTGTGGCAAAGAGCCGAAGGGAAATGCTGACCTTATAACCTTTCCCAGCTCTTGCCACCAGGTGCTGTGAGTTACCAATCGGCCTCACCTGTGTGTCCGCGCCTTGCCTCTTCAGAACAAACTTGGGAAGGCCCCAGTCCTGCAGAGTCCTATTGGTCACAGGGCCTGGCTCCTGCACGCACACATGACAAATCCATTGCTCTGCCCTCTTTTGCCCTGGGGCCCACACCAATGTTTGCCGACAACTGCCAAAGCTTCTACAGCTGCTCACCTAAGGAAGGTTCCCTATTTCTGGTACTGAAAGAGATTTTAGAAAGAGACTCAAAAGCTTGGTCAGAAAGAGGTCAGAATAGAGGCCAGTACGTGGGATCCCAGCTTGGGATCACAAAATATCCCTTGTTTCAAGCATATATATATGGGGAGGTCCTTCTTCCTTGAAAGTGCCATCACTTGCCCTCAGTCCCAGTTGTCCACACTTACCCATAGTGACACCATGTCACCCAATCTGTCAACATGGCAGGTCAATTCATTTTTTTTAAATATCTACTGACATTCAGTGATGTCATCATATTGGATAATAACCAGCTAAGCCCTTTGGCCAATGTGAGGACTTCTAGTTGTGTGACTCACTACGTACAATAATCATCTGTATGGAAGCATCCTTAGACATGGCCATCTTATCAAAGGGAATATGAGTAAACATGCTATGACTGAGACCAGCACAGTTCAGGCTTAATGCTACCATTGCTTTTCCTCCTGCAGTATTTTTTAATTATTCTTGCAATTTCATATTCGGAGATCACCACAGTCCTGTTCTGGTATACCGTCAGGTATCCGCGAGTCAAATCTGTGTTAAATATGAGAATCTAGTGCCTTCCTCTTTATCTGATTTGCGATTCATTTCCACTGCCTTATCTACTTTTAATTAAATACCGTAAAATGCTCCTGGTCAGCAGTTTGACTTTTCATTTCCTTCTGGTGTCACTAATTCAGGTTGATTGTTTCCACCTTGCGAGGAATTAGATTTTTTTTCAAGATGTTACCCCAGCGTGGTGCAAATTCGAGATTCAACCTCTTTAGTGCCTTTGGAATAGTTACTTTTGATGTCCTGTTATGCAGCTTGCTCCAAGAACAAAAACGTGCTTCAGAAATGGAAACTGCCTATGTTTAGAGGCAGGAGGAACCCACTCTGGGTTCCAAAGATGGCCTCTTAATGGCCGACACCAATGCTGAAAAACTGAAAATAGCCAGGGCAGGGTGAAGACCCCAATGTCTGTGGATTATGGAGACCAGTGAGTTCACATAAACACAAAATCAAAGCCCTCCTAATCATCTCTATTCACTCTTTTGCACAAATATGATACATATTTTGGGCATATCATTTTGCATATAATTAGTCATGCTCCCCCTCCCTTTAAACCAACAATGCATGAGCGACTCAGATGGAAGTGAGCACTTGATGCAAGAGTCAGTCCAATGCAACCAAAGTTGAAGGGGTCAAAATCACAAAATTCTGTATATAGTTTGGTATGTGTATCCATTTACACTACACCAGCAGACTACATCAGTGCAGTGTGGCCAGCTGAACCAGGTGAAGGTGTCTAATGGGTCTCAAACCCTCCGTGAGTTAGGAACTGAAGAATTGTGCATGCACATGAAAGCTCATACCAAAAACCAACTTAGTCGGTCTGCAAGGTGCTACTGGAAGGATTTTTTAATTTTTTTTGTTTCGACTACAGCAGACCAACATGGCTACCTACCTGTAACCTGTATGCAAAGACAGACTCCGGTGGACTGAGCGAACGAGACCAATAATGGGTCCAGAGGTTAAGAAGGAGGTTCCTGAATATGCTGTAAAGGGAAGCGATGGGTAGATGGGACTCATCAACCTGGGAAGGTAGTCCAACTAGGAGAAGGAAAACTCTGATTCTATGCTGTCTTGTGGGACGTCTTTGGGAGAAGAAAAGTCTAAGGAGTAAACCAAACACAAAGCCAGAGTCACTAAGATGGTTGATAAATGCCTTGTACACCTCCTCCCAACACCTCTTGCAGCCAAGCTGTTGTCCTGCTTTCCTTTAGACCACATCAGCAAGGGGTGGGGTGTCTTAGTATCTGGGCAGCGCAGGACCTTCATTCATGCGGTGCTATACCAGCTGCACTGGCTCCCAGTGGAGTACAGGATTAGGTTTAAGGTGCTGGTTTTAACCTTTAAAGCCCTATATGGCCTAGGACCCTCGTACCTACGGGACCGCCTCTCCTGGTGTGTCCCACAGAGGACCTTACGGTCTTCAAATAAAAACATCTTGGAGATCCTGGGCCACAGGGAGGTTAGGCTGGCCTCAACCAGAGCCAGGGCTTTTTCGGCTGTGGCTCTGATCTGGTGGAACGCTCTGTCACAAGAGACTAGGGCCCTGCGGGACTTGACATCTTTCCGCAGGGCCTACAGAGCTGTTCCACCAGGCCTTTGGCCAAGGCACAGTCTGACCCCCCTCCTTCTGTAATCTTCATAGAACTCTAGCCCAATGTTTGTCATCAATTTGATTTGAACTGAATTTAGAATGAATTGATTTTAGAATGCTGTATTATTTTACTATTGTTAGCCACTCTGAGCCCAGCTTTGGCTGGGGAGGGTGGGATATAAATAAATTATTATTATTATTATTATTATTATTATTATTATTATTATTCATGCACACTGCCCATACTTGCTCCCTGGGGAGATCACTTTGTTGCTGCTCACGCAGCAGTTTGACTTCACCCCCAGAGGCTCACTCCATTGTCACTTGAGATAGACAGATGCCAACAAGTTCAGTGCAGTGGTTAGAGTCTTGGACTAGGACCTGGGAGACCAGGGATCAGATCCCTGCTCAGCCACAAAACTCACTTAGGGCCAGTCACAATCTTTCAGCCTCACCTACTTGTGGTTGAGATGGAGAGGAATAGAACCAGTTATACCTCCTTGGAGGAAAGGTGGGATACAAATGTGATGAAGAACAGAAAAAAACCCTGGTTCCTCCACCATCCCAAGTCAGGAGAAACTGGTAGAGTTTGGAGTTTGTTTCATTGCTTGCATAGGTGTTGATGGACCTATTGCGCCCTGTTTTTCAGCTTCTAGGAGCTTGAGGCCACTTTAACTATTCTTGGGCAAAGCCCTATTCCTGTTCTGTTTTCACCAAAGCGTCGTCGTTTTATAAGAGTATGGTTGCAGAAGAAGGCAAGGGGGGGGGGTGGAGGGAGAGAAAAAGCAAGCATCAGCTGGATTTCCCTGTCTGTGCACCTTATGAAAATAAACGTATCATCTCTTTTTTGATTTATGGCCTCCAGGAGTTTGTGAAGAGGCCAGGAGTTTGTGAAGGAGTCAGTTGCTTCTCCATTACCTTAGGCATCGGAAGCAAGGCCCTTCCTACTCCAGGCTTGTCCAGCATGGTTTCAGAAATCACCACTTCATTAAAAGCATCCCCTCTGCTGGATATTCTGCATGCTGGTCTGATATATTGCTCCTTAGGTATATTTCCCCCTCCTTCCCTTCGTCCTTTTAAGCATGGATTCATTTCCTTCTCCCTACCTGCCATGATAATTTATTCTATCTAACGACGGGGAGCACCAGACGATTCGAATTGTTATTAGAACCTGGAGATGTGCCTCCGTGACAAGGATTTCAGCCCAGGAATGTTATAGTTATCCAACGGGTTGTGTTCTTGAGCTGGATAGGGTAGTTAAAGTAAAGGTAAAGGTACCCCTGCCCGTACGGGCCAGTCGTGACCGACTCTAGGGTTGTGCGCCCATCTCACTTAAGAGGCCGGGGGCCAGCGCTGTCCGGAGACACTTCCGGGTCACGTGGCCAGCATGACGAAGCTGCTCTGGTGAGCCGGCACCAGCGCAGCACATGGAAATGCCGTTTACCTTCCCGCTACAAAGCGGTACCTATTTATCTACTTGCACTTAGGGGTGCTTTCAAACTGCTAGGTGGGCAGGAGCTGGGACCGAAAGACGGGAGCTCACCCCGCCGCGGGGATTCGAACCGCTGACCATGCGATCGGCAAGTCCTAGGCACTGAGGTTTTACCCACAGCGCCACCCGCGTCCCTTGGTAGTTAGGGTAGTTAGGATAGGGTAGTTAGGAATGGACAAACCTGTCAATATCAGGTCTTTATAACTTTGGTCTGCTACATTTCATCTGAGCAGTGTGAGATTCCAGGGGTTCCAGGCACTTATCAACAGTGTGATGCAGCAGCAAAAAAGGGCTAATGCTATTCTAGGCTGTATCAACAGAAGTCTAATGTCCAGATCAAGGGAAGTCATAGTATCATTCTATTCTACGCGGGTGGCACTGTGGGTTAAACCACAGAGCCTAGGGCTTGCTGATCAGAAGGTCGGCAGTTCGAATCCCCGCGACGGGGTGTGCTCCCATTGCTCGGTCCCTGCTCCTGCCCACCTAGCAGTTCAAAAGCACATCAAAGTGCAAGTAGATAAATAGGTACCGCTCCAGCAGGAAGGTAAACGGCATTTCCGTGCGTTGCCCAGAAGTGGCTTAGTCATGCTGGCCACATGACCTGGAAGCTGTATGCCGGCTCCCTTGGCCAATAAAGCGAGATGAGCGCCGCAACCCCAGAGTCGGTCACGACTGCACCTCATGGTCAGTGGTCCCTTTAGCTTTACTTTTATTCTGCCTTAGTGAGACCACACTTGGAATACTGTGTCCAATTCTGGGCACCACAATTTAAGAAGGATGGTGACAAGCTGGAATGAGTGCAGAGCAGGGCAACCAAGACAATCAAGGGTCTGGAAACTAAGCCTTATGAGGAACGGTTGAAGGAGCTGGGTATGTTTAGCCTGGAAAAGAGGAGACTGAGAAGAGGCACGATAGCCATCTTCAAATATCTGCAGGGCTGTCACACGGAGGAGGGAACATGCTTGTTTTCTCCTGCTCTGGAGGGTAGGACTCAGACCAATGGCTTCGAGTTGCAAGAAATAATAACATCCTCAAGGTCCCAAGCCTCAGAGAGGTTAGGCTGGCCTCAACTAGAGCCAGGGCCTTCTCAGCTGTGGCTCCAATCTGGTGGAACGCTCTGTCACAAGAGACTAGGGCCCTGCGGGACCTGACATCTTTCCGCAGGGCCTGCAAGACAGAGTTGTTCCACCAGGCCTTTGGTCAGGGCGCAGCCTGACTCCCTCCTCTGGCAACCTGCACAGAATCTTGCTTAATCGGTTGCCATTAATTTGATTTTAATTAATTTTTATAATGAAATATTTTTAGAATGTGTGATTATTTGATTGTTTGATTATTTGATTATTGTTAGCCGCCCTGAGCCCGGCTTCGGCTGGGGAGGGCGGGATATAAATAAAATTTATTATTATTATTATTATTATTATTATTATTATTATTATTATTATTACTACTTTGAGGTTTTTAAGCAGAGGTTGGATGCAGCAGTGGAGGAACCCTCTCCAGCACCTGGGGCGGGACGCCGAGGGGCAGGGCAAACTGCCCGGTGGCGCATGTGCGACATCTGTACGAACTGCGCATGTGCGGCATTCCGTACAGAGTGTGCATGTGCAGCAGCCCATACGGCCGCTGTGCAAGAGGCAGCCCATATGGATGCCCATATGGATGGTGCGCGAGAGCAGCAGCCCGTATGGACGCTGTGCGAGCGGCGCCCATACGGACTGCATGCACCCTTGGCCGCTCTATAGCTAGGGGGAGGCAGGGGCCATCTTGTCACACACTCCCAGAGGGGCACCCTGGGCGGGCGGCCCCCTCCGCCCCCCACTTTGTATGCCCCTGCTTGGATGGCCATCTGTCATGGATGCTTTAGCTGATATTCCTGCATTGCAAGGGATTTGGACTAGACGACCCCATATGATTCTATGATTCTATACTGGTCTCTTTTTTAAAATTTCAGATACAAACAGGAATTACATTCTTTTTTTGAAGCTGGGAAAGAAAAAAGGAAGGCATTCCCCATTAGGCTTGAAGGAAGAATACAGCGATGAGTTACAGTTTGTTTGCTTTGTTAAGGGCCTCCCAGCTCTTAGAGGTCTGTAAATTCCCTTTGCTAGTATGAAGTACAGAGGTAAATTAATATGAATAATAGCATTGTTTGTGTGTGTGTTTACTATGTTCTGAGGGGACGTGGGAAAACTGCTCAGGCAAAAGCAGGCATTGTTTTCTGCGGGGTGATCTCATTTTCATCTCTGGAATGACAGACGCTTCTGGCTTCTAGGATAGGGTTGTCCTTTTTCAAAAAGTAAAAACCTGAAAGTTGTTAAGCTACATTCTAGGAGATAATTTGAAGGGGAAAAGGTTTGCATCATTTGTTGGCACCTTGGGCTATGTGCTTCTGAGCATATGCAAACTTCCTTTCCTCCAAGAGGAAAGAAGTCCCTCCGCTACTTAAAAGAGCCCTGCCGGATCAGGCCGGTGGTCCATTTAGATAGCATCTCACCTGTGATTCCCATGAATTGATATTCAGAAGAATTGCTGCCTCCATCATGACAGTATGTGTGTGTGTGTGTGTGTGTTTTTCAAAAGTTTACAAATACACATCTTACAATAACATACCTCCAGTATAAATACATATCAGACTTCCCTCCCCCCCCCCTTTAGTGGTTTCTTCTCTTAGTTAAATTTTCAACACTGCATTTTCTACTTTAATCCATTTTTTAATTATTCTACAATTAATCTTGGTAATACTTTTAACTGCTTGGTTTAAGTTAACCCTACTAAAGCACTTAGTTGCATATCATGATTTTTCAAATATTCCACAATGTTCCCCACTCCTTAATAAATCCCCCTCCCCCCTTGGTTTCTTACCACACCCATTAATTTTGCCATTTCGGCATAATCCATCAATTTAATCAGCCACTCTTCCTTAGTTGGTACAGCAACCTCTTTCCACCTCTGGCTGAGCTTGTAGAATACATAAATATGGGGCTTTTTTTTACTAAAAGTTATTTTAAACATTTTATTCAATTCATTGTAAATCATTTCCCAGAAAGCTTTTATTCTCTTACAGGACCACCACATATGATAGAAAGTGCCTTCTTTTTCTTTACATTTCCAACCAAAGAATTGATTTTGATTTATACATTTTGGGAAGTCTGCTAGTAGGTAAATACGATCTATATATCATTTTCATATAATTTCCTTTCATTGCATAATGTACTGTGAATTTTAAATCTACATTCCATAGCTTCTCACACGCAGCCATTTCAATATTGTGACCAATAGGTCTCTGCCAGATTTCACCAGTCTGATCCTCTTTTAAAGCTATGCAAGTCACTGCTGCCTCTTGTAGAAGTGAATTGTTTTGGTTTTTTTTAGGTGTCTAGAACATAGTGGGTGGCACTGTTGTCTAAACCACTGAGCCTCTTGGGCTTGCCAATCAGAACGTTGGCGGTTCGAATCCCTGTGACGGGGTGAGCTCCTGTTGCTCAGTCCCAGCTCCTGCCAATCTAGCAGTTTGAAAGCACCCCAGCGCAAGTAGATAAATAGGTACTGCTGTGGCGGGAAGGTAAATGGCATTTCCGTGCACTGCTCTGGTTTCGGTGTTCCGTTGCGCCAGAAGTGGCTTAGTCAAGCTGGCCACATGACCCAGAAAAACTGTCCGCCAACAAACGCCGGCTCCCTCGGCCTGTAAAGCGAGATGAGCGCCACAACCTCAGAGTCTGGACTTAACTGTCAGGGGTCCCTTTACCTTTACCTTTTTTAGAACATAGGAACACAACTGTAAGAGGTACCTCCCCTGCCCCGGACATTTTTGCCTATGCTCATCATCGGAATGTGGCCCTCGGGAGGTTGTTAATTAGGGAATATGGTCCTTGGGGTGAACTCCCCCCCCCGGCAGCCTAGACGAAGACTGCAGTCCCCAACAGGTGAGGCTGAAAGTGGACGTCAGCCCCGAGGTATGTATTTCCAAGGGTCTCTTGTCTTTTATGAGTTTCAAGTCTACCAGACACCACAATGTCAAGACACTGCAGCCATTGATTTACATCCGAGCAATGAACCAAACACAGGCGGGGACCCTCTATTTTTATTGCTGACTTTGTTTGAAAAAGCAGGGAAAGCGGGGAGCTGCAGCCATAAACATGAAAGAACTGCCGCAGGGTCATTGCACATTGCGGGAGCTGGAGGTGAGCGGAGGATGGATTTGCAAAGCGCAGAGGGAAACGGATCAGGCTCGGCTTTCGACACTCCTCAGCTGGCATCTGAACCGGATCCAGGCGCTGCCGTTGTGGAAACGGCTTCTGTCCGGGAGCCTTGAGGGAGTGGATCACATTCTCCGTGGAGGCCGCTTTGCAAGCCGGCCGGGCACTTGAGAAGACAGCCCCTGGGCAAAAGCATTGCTGAGTCGCTCAAAGAGTTTTTAGAAGTCTGTGCGAAAAATAAACCATGGAGTAACCGAGAAGAGGAAAGGCTCCAGGGCTGTGTCAGCTGGCCGGGCTAGATTCTCGCCACTCTGCAAACATCTGATCCGACTGCATTGATTTGGCCCTCATCTTCCAGAAGTTGACATTGTGGGATGCTTCCAGTATAAGGAGTGAGTTGTGTGCTCCTGAGACAGCAAGGCCTAGTCTTGGGGGCCATTGAAGGACCCAGGACCAGGATTTTTGGCTTCTGCACTTAAAAGGAACTCAGGTCATAAGGCTGAAAGCCACTCCCGACCTAAAGAGGAGTGGTCGCACGCCCCCACCCACTTCTTGCGGGGCTGGGGCCAGCCCCGCGGGTCGCGGGGATTCCCTTAGCATTAATATTCATCGCCCCCAGCGTCAGCCAATCGGCTGGCGCTGGGGGTGGGCCCACCAGGGAGCATTTAGGGTCGGGGCAGCCCTGGCTCGCCCCTTTTCTCTCTTACAGCTGCTGCGGTTTCCCACCCACCCGCCCTCTAGGTTTGCTTTCTGACTTTGCTATGGGCTTCGGCTGGTCGCCGCAAGGGGCCTGGTAGGAGTTTTTCCATTTGGCTAATTGGCTGTATTTTGAAGCCACTTGGTTTTTCCGCCTGCCTCGTAGCAAAACGTCACAACTCCTTGGTTTGGGCGGTTAGGCATTGGCAGGGGGTATTGTCATGCAAATGAAGTCGGGGGGGGGGGGAGGAATGCCATCACCTCCCCCAAATCTTGAAGGGTGGTCTGTTAAAGGACTCCGAGGGGCATCGCCTCGTCCGAAACCTATGGAGACTAGGGCCTAAACTGCGCTCCCGAGCGGTAACTCCTTGGGGAGCGCCTACAGATGTGCATCTCGGGGGCTCCCCCTGTTGGTGTTTAACCCTTCCCGGTTAGTCCGGATAGTCTGTTAGGGCCAATGCCTAAAGCCAATACCGCTCTTACCTGTAATCAATAAAGTTGTGGCCATTTTCGCCCATTAACCTAAGTTCTTGTGTCCGGTGTCTTTATTTACTCCATCTGTGGGAGGGGGCGGGTATCGCCACGCAAATAGATGCCTGGCCAAGACCCTGGAGAGTTGCTGCTGCTTGGAGAAGACAGGGCAGGGCTTTCATGTCGATCCGTGGCTTGGTTTCTTTCCGCTATAGTAGAAACTTCAGGAGCAAGGAGTCAGGCTCTTGGGGCATCTAGCTTGTGATTACGATGGCTCTCGAGGATTTCAGACAAAAGTACTTCCCAGCCTTCATTGGAGATACTTCCACCATGCCAAGCAGATGCTCTGTAACCCTTGCTAAAAACAAACAGTAGTTCGACTCCGTATAGGGGACCCAGCCAGCAGTTGTATTTGAAAAAGACATATACAGTAGTACCTCGGGTTACATATGCTTCAGGTTACATATGCTTCAGGTTACAGACTCCGCTAACCCAGAAATAGTACCTCGGGTTAAGAACTTTGCTTCAGGATGAGAACAGAAATCTTGCTCCAGCAGCAGGAGGCACCATTAGCTAAAGTGGTGCTTCAGGTTAAGAACAGTTTCAGGTTAAGAACGGACCTCCAGGACGAATTAAGTACTTAACCCGAGGTACCACTGTACTGGATCCAGTTCACCTCCCAGCCGAAGATTATCAGAAGCTACTCCTGATCCATTTATCTTAAAGGTAAAGGGAACCCTGACCATTAGGTCCAGTTGTGACCGACTCTGGGGATGTGGCGCTCATCTCGCTTTATTGGCCAAGGGAGCTGGCGTACAGCTTCTGGGTCATGTGGCCAGCATGACTAAGCTGCTTCTGGCGAACCAGAGCAGTGCACGGAAATGCCGTTTACCTTCCCGCCGGAGTGGTAGCTATTTATCTACTTGCACTTTGACGTGCTTTTGAACTGCTAGGTTGGCAGGAGCAGGGACCGAGAAACGGGAGCACACCCCATCACGGGGATTTGAACTGCGGACCTTCTGATCAGCAAGTCCTAGGCTCTGTGGTTTAACCCACAGCGCCACCCACGTCCCTTCCCATTTATAAGTATTAACCTGTTCTCCTAGGCTTTGGGGCTTGGGCAGAGCCTCTTTCAAGCAGGACAATTCAGATCAGGCAAAATTAAGTCAAGTCCAGGTCAAGTTAGGTTGGGTCAAGTCAGGCAATGGTTCCAAACTACAAGAAAGAAGATTCCACCTAAACATTAGGAAGAACTTCCTGACAGTAAGAGCTGTTCGACAGTGGAATTTGCTGCCAAGGAGTGTGGTGGAGTCTCCTTCTTTGGAGGTCTTTAAGCAGAGGCTTGACAACCATATGTCAGGAGTGCTCTGATGGTGTTTCCTGCTTGGCAGGGGGTTGGACTCGATGGCCCTTGTGGTCTCTTCCAACTCTATGATTCTATGATTCTATGATTCAGGTCAGCTCTAGAAAAGGCAGGTCCCTCTAAGCAGGCCAGGACCCTAGGAAGCTCCCATTTCCCCCTAAATGGTTTTGAAAATGAAGCTAAGTGTTATAGCTTCACTTCAGGAAGCCTCAGAAAATCAGAAAGTTCTCTTTCCCCAGGGTGTGCCTGGTTGACCATATCTCCTAAGGGACTTGAAGACCAGGTTCTCCAGTCTCTCTCTCTCTCTCTCTCTCTCTCTCTCTCTCTCTCTCTCTCTCTCTCTCTCATATCTGCTTCTGCTTCCTCCTCCTCCAGCACACGGCTTGTAGCACTCAAAGTCTACACAGTACACAGTAGAGTAATCCCAAATCTTATGCAGGGGTTCAGTTCCAAGAGTTCCGTATATACACAGAAATTGCATATACTCAAACCCATGGAGCGACCCAATGGCTAGTGTTTGGGGATTAGAGAGAGCACATCCACATCACTCCCAGACTAGGGATGCTCACCCGAGATCTTCCTAAATTTGGATTGCCCCATGAGCCTGCAATAAACCCAGATGCCAACTTTGCTGCCACATACACCCGGACAACACCATTACTGGCCCCAACAACATCACACATACCATCTCGGGACTATTTAATTGCTCATCGTCTAACATTGTGTATGCCATAAAATGCCAACAGTGTCCTTCAGCTCTCTATATTGGACAAACAGGCCAGACCTTACGCCAAAGAATAAACGGACATAAATCGGACATCAGGAATCACAAGACAGAGAAACCAGTAGGAGAACATTTCAATCTCCCAGGACATTCTATACAAGATCTCAAAGTAGCTGTTTTACTACAAAGGAATTTCAGAAATAGACTGGAAAGAGAAGCTGCTGAATTACAACTTATCACCAAACTCAAAACCATGGAGAAACCTGGTCTGAACAAAGACCTTGGATTCTTATCTCATTATACATGACAAAGCCATTTTTCACCTTTTCACCCCTTGCTTTTTCCTGTAAGACCTATTGCAGTCGTTAAGAGTCGTCAACAGGCTCATCACAGCTATCTGCCAATCACCCATTCCCACCACCCTTCTGAGTAATACCCCTCCCCACCTTCTCACTATATAGAAGGGTCTGGAAACTTCTGTTTCAGTGTATCTGAAGAAGTGTGCATGCACACGAAAGCTCATACCAAGAACTGACTTAGTTGGTCTTTAAGGTGCTACTGGAAGGAATTTGTTTTGTTTTGACTATGGCAGACCAACACGGCTACCTATCTGTAACATAAAGAAGGCTGATTGCCGAAGAATTGATGCTTTTGAATTATGGTGCTGGAGGAGACTCTTGAGAGTCCCATGGACTGCAAGAAGATCAAACCGATCCATTCTGAAGGAAATCAGCCCTGAGTGCTCACTGGAAGGGCAGATCCTGAAGCTGAGGCTCCAAGACTTGGCTACCTCATGAGAAGAAAAGACTCCCTGGAAAAGACCCCAATGTTGGGAAAGATGGAGGGCACAAGGAGAAGGGGACGACAGAGGACGAGATGGTTGGGCAGTGTTCTCGAAGCTACCAGCATGAGTTTGACCAAACTGCGGGAGGCAGTGGAAGACAGGAGTGCCTGGCGTGCTCTGGTCCATGGGGTCATGAAGAGTCGGACATGACTAAACAACAACACCAACAATGCACGCAAGGTGTGGGATTATGGTATTCCACGGAGAGAAGCTAGAGGCATCATGATGAGTTCTAGGACAAATTCCAGGCAGGCAAAAAACACCTAAGGAGGGAGTGAAGTAGGGTCAGTCAAGGGTGGGAAGGGGAAGAAGGATGTGGTTCTGAGGACTTGATAAGAGAGAACTGGAAGGCCACATTTGCTTCTGAGCCTGGGGCTCCCTACCTCTCTCTTTGGAGATGCTTCTTGTGTGGTGAGCTTTGCAGGGGTTCCTATGCTCGAATTCTCTGCTTCCATAGAGGCAAAGGGGAGTCCTGGGAGCCACATTTTTTTTGTGGGAGGTGGGAATATGCTCCTCAATCTACTCTGGTAGGAAAAGCACCAAGGATCTTTGTTTCACATTCCCCCACCTCCCCGCCGCACATAAACCTCTAATTGTGTTTTCTTCTATGGCTCGGCAATCCCCAGAACCACAATCACACCAATGTAAATTATAAAGGTATAATTTAACAAAGTTTAGTGATGTTTCGACATACCAATAACAATACCCAGTGATTGATGGCCAGTAGGGGAGTATCTTACAGCAAAGAGATTGCAGGATGTTGCCGCTTACAAGAACAGGTAAATCTTAAGTAAATAAGGAAGATAAAAACGATAACCTGAAATGAAGAAATGAACATAATAACTAAGATAAGGGGAGCCGGTGTGGTGGTGGTGGTGGTATCGTATCTTAGGTTTCAAATCAGCAGATCAAATTTTTTTTAATGCACACTTTCAATACCCAGAGCAACATGCTTAAGTTAAAATAAAAGTTGATCATGTGCTCTGTCTTGGTTTGGCCAGAATCAAAGCAAAAAATCTCTCTCTCTCTCTCTCTCTCTCTCTCTCTCTCTCTCTCTGAATAGAATCAAAACAGGATACAGGAACGTGTCTTATACTGGGTCTATTGAGCTCAGTATTGTCTGCGAGGAATGGCAGTGGTTCGCCAGAAAGGAGAGACTTGAAAAAACACCAATTTCCACAGGCAAACAGATATATATAGGGCAGGCTGCTCCCTGGTCTCAAACTGGTCTCAAACTGGCCCCAATAAAAGAAAAATGTTGAACTTGGCCCAGTAACAAATCGGGAGATATCGCAGAATTTTGAGCACAAGTTTCATATGCTTGCCAGATCTCACACTTGACAGCAGTACATGAATAGCATTGGAGGCTTGTCCACTAGAGCAAATGGGGCACTGCTCCATCAATTTTCAGGAGCGGGTGCCAGGAGCTGGTCAGCAATAACTCACACGAGGTCAGTGAAATTAACCCTTTATTCAAAGAAACCAGTCAGCTCAGGACGCCTCCTCTCTCAGTCTGCTCCTTCCTCTCTCTCTCATCACTCATTGTCGTTCCACCACCAGTCCTCTGGCTCTGAGCCTTCTTCCCTTGGGGGGTTCCCCAGCTGATGCCTCCCACCATTCCTCTGCATCTTCCCAGCCCATGGCACCTATCTCCAACAGTGGGATTGCCATAAGTCTGGGTTGTCCCGGACACAGGAACCACCAGACCTCACCTGGCAGTCCTTATACTCAACAACCAGCCCAGCCCAGCATTGCCTGGCAGCTTCTTCCTCCTCCATCTCTGTTTCTATGCTGCAAGCCACTTTGAGCAGGACTTCTCTGTGCGGAAAAGCAGCATACAAATGAAAAAAAACATGCATCTCATTGCAGTGGTGGAGCTTCATGCTCCGGCAATGGGGGCGGAGAGCAGGGGCGTGATGCGCATCCTGGAGGCGTGGCGCCCAGTGTGGGCAGGGGGCAGCCGGATGGCACCGCACCGGCATGGCACTTCTGGGGGTGGTGCTCTCCTTCCGCACTCCTCTTCCTCCGCCAGTGTCTCATTGTTGCCCTCACAGAGCTCAGGAGTAGCCCATGGGAACAAAACGAGCATTAGTTGGCCCTGCCTGTCACCGGCTCTAGCGCCCCCTACTGTTGGGCTCCCTGCTTTCTGCCCAATCAGTCCCAATGGTCACCAGCCACCACCGCTGAATAGCACTACAGGGGGAAATCGGTTTTCTAATGCTGAGCCCTGGCTCCGTATTGTATATATTGCTCTTCAATGCAGAAGGCACTTAAAGGAAAGAAAGTTTGTGCACTATAAGCCGGATGACCTTGAGGTGATAGACTGGAGGGCTCTATGACTCTGCACACTCAGTGCTATTCAACACTCTGCCTGAAAGGGAGGATGGGAATGGATTTATTGACTTGTGACTTTGACTCAGGCCTGTGTATCAGGGTGGTTATTATGTGGAATGATTAGGCTGCAGTGTCAGGGACAAGCGAAAACTAGAACAACAAAGGACCTCCTTAACCTCTACCTGGACACGGGGCCATCTATAACAAGTTGCTCACGGCTTTGGAAAAACTAAGTATATCTTGCAGCACTCAATACCCTTTGCAGCTGTGGCAAGCAAAACAGAAACAGGAAAAGATGGATGGCAGGGGGAGTCGGGCTGTAATTCAATTCTGCATAGGTTACTGTTTACCATCCTGAGTTCGGGAGGGCGTTGGGGGAAAGGCAACGTCGTTTTCGTTCAAGGCGCTTGAAAAGCTGGACCCAGTAGCTCTTGACCTAGAAAACGCCCATTTGTTATGCAGCACAATAAGGCAATGTAGTAAAGCACAGAGCAGCAAGGAACTTGCTCTGGAAAAAATCCCTGGTAGACTAGGGATGGGCAGCAAGTCTGCGGGGATCTACTGGTAGATCTGGGGGGATCTGCAGGAGATCAGACATTCTGGGACAATCTGTTCAGGCGGAGAGTAAAGGTAAAGGTAAAGGGACCCCTGACTATTAGGTCCAGTCGTGGACGACTCTGGGGTTGCAGCGCTCATCTCGCTCTATAGGCCAAGGGAGCCGGCGTACAGCTTCCGGGTCATGTGGCCAGCATGACTAAGCCGCTTCTGGCGAACCAGAGCAGTGCATGGAAACACCGTTTACCTTCCCGCCGGAGCGGTACCTATTTATCTACTTGCACTTTGACGTGCTTTCGAACTGCTAGGTTGGCAGGAGCAGGGACCGAGCAACGGGCACTCATCCCATCCCAGGGATTCGAATCGTCAACCTTCTGATTGGCAAGCCCTAGGCTCTGTGGTTTAACCCACAGCACCACCCACGTCCCTCCGTCTCCCTTAGGCGGAGAGTAGAAGATGCCTAACTAATGTAATCAGTTCTAAACTATTTCCAAACTTACTTAATATTTGACTGTGCTTGTTTACATTGTATATGTGTGGATTGTTTCTTGGGAGGGATGGTGGTATATGGAGATATTTCTTTTTAGAAACTGAAAAATAAAGTTAAGATGGGGGGGGGGAGAGAAATGATTTCTGACTAAACCATTGCAACACACTGGCTTCCCCCAGTTCTCCAGATGATCTAAGTGGTCTTTCAGGTGTATACTGGGGCAGGTGGTCTTTCAAGTAACCTGTTGCCAAGTTGTTCTGGTCTTTCTTGAACTTAGCTGATTGGTAGCCAGTTCCTTCAGCTCCAGGGCTCTTCCTTTCTTTAAAAGGGCAAAGCGACTTAGGCTGTCCCTGTTAGAATTCCTGGTCTATGGTTGCAGTCATGGGATCTTTGTCTATCACATGATGGTGTATGTTTTGACTCCACAAAGTGGGAAGTGACAGATGCTTAAAGATGATAGTCCAACATTCAGAAGGCACCATGTTGGCTACCCCATGTTGGCTACCCCTGATGGAAGCACACAATGCGGGTGTGCTTAAAAGCTTACACTGACTGCCCATAGGTTATTGGGCCAAGCCCAATATTCCTGTATTCATTGGCGAATAACACCCCTTCTGTATTTATAAGACACTGATCTCTTATTGTGGCAGCAAACCCGAAGGCAACCCTGTTTAGGGAAGCTTTTCATGTTTGATGTTTGATCATGTTTTTAATATTCTGTTGGGAGCCACCCAGAGTGGCTGGAGAAACCCAGCCAGATGGGCGGGGTATAATAAATAAATAAATAAATAAATAAATAAATAAATAATAATTATTATTATTATTACTACTACTACTACTACTACTTTGGAACTCCTTGCCTATTGATGTTAGGGTTCCTTCACTATATGCTTTTCAGCGCCTGCTAAAAACATTTTTGTTTTTTGATAAGCCTATCCAGGTAGTTAGAATATTGGTGATTTTTTTAGTTTATCGCTGGTTTTGATTTTTTCAGCTCTTTTGACTGATAATTGTATTGCTCTATTCTTTTCGTTAACGGCTTTGAGGTTGATGGTTTCTCTACATTTTATGGAACAAAAAACATCTTTAAATATTGGGTCCATGATACCTGAAGAACCATGTGAATCTTTCCATCCCTTCCTGATCACTGATATATATATATATATATATATATATATATATATATATATATATATATATATTTGGGGGGGGATTCTCTGTTAGTGACCCCTCATGGTTCAGATTCATGGTCCTGTATGTCCTGTCCTGTGGAACTCCCTTCCAGCTAAGATCAGATAGGTTCCTTCCCTGTTGAACTTGACGTAGATTTAAAAATCAGCAGCCATTCTGAGTAAGTTCTTTCCGTTTCCATAATTTGTCAGAACCGGTTTTATCGACGGTATACCCTTCTGCAACTTTGCCTTGTGTCTGTTAGGAAAGATGCCGTTAGCTAAGCAGTATGGAAATCATTGCAGCAAAGGACGGAGTTGGCCAACCAAGTGCCTCCCCCAATGTTTTTGAACGATGCCCTCCATCAGCTGCCAGGGTAGCAACAGAGGATGACTTCATAGAATCATAGAGTTGGAAGACACCACAAGGGCCATCGAGTCCAACCCCCTGCCAAGCAGGAAACACCATCAGAGCACTCCTGACATATGGTTGTCAAGCCTCTGCTTAAAGACCTCCAAAGAAGGAGACTCCACCACACTCGCTGGCAGCAAATTCCACTGTCGAACAGCTCTTACTGTCAGGAAGTTCTTCCTAATGTTTAGGTGGAATCTTCTTTCTTGTAGTTTGGAACCATTGCTCCGTGTCCGCTTCTCTGGAGCAGCAGAAAACAACCTTTCTCCCTCCTCTATGTGACATCCTTTTATATATTTGAACATGGCTATCATATCCCCCCTTAACCGCCTCTTCTCCAGGCTAAACATGCCCAGCTCCCTTAGCCGTTCCTCATAAGGCATCGTTTCCAGGCCTTTGACCGTTTTGGTTGCCCTCCTCTGGACACGTTCCAGTTTGTCAGTGTCCTCCTTGAACTGTGGTGCCCAGAACTGGACACAGTACTCCAGGTGAGGTCTGACCAGAGCAGAATACAGTGGCGAAGGCCAATGCGTAGAAACAGACGCGGGCAGCGGAAGATCCCCCGCTTTTGTCACTCGAGTCGACGCCGGGCTGTTTGGTCTGCCGGTTCGCTACCTCGCCTCGGCTGCTTCATTCTCTTCCCCTGCTTTACAACACAGTCATTATATCCCTAAACCACATTGTGATACACTGTGGCTTCTGTTTACGACTCCCCAAACTCCCACTTCATATATCAGCTGCCATAAAACCCATCAAACCGCTGGTAGTAAAATGGAGCACAGTGGTCGACGCAGGAGCCGGGCGGAATTGTGTGATACCCTACTGTGGTTAATGAGAGTGAAAATGTGGTTAGGATTTTAGTCAGCCGATGTTCATTTGCAGGGCCATTGTTGCGAGCCTTTTGTTAACCCGGACGGCTATGTATTTTCCATTGTACCAAGGAGCTGAGTGCCAAGTTTGGCAAGTTATCCGTCAATGGCAAATAAGTCAAACTGTGACCTTGAGTGATTACTGTGTTTCCTTTTTCCTTTCTTTTTCTTTTTTAGAGGGGAAAAAAAAATGGGCCAGCAGACTAATTAATGATACGCTGAAATGCTATACTAAGATTATGAAAACATTGCTGTATTTGAAAGCCAGGCCTTGGCATTTCAACCATGCACTAAAGTATTATTTCTGCAAATCTGATCATTCCCTCCTCACCCACTCATAGAAATAATCTTCACCAGTGACAATTTTTAAAATGAGACTTTTTAATATATAAAAGTGAGATTGGTTGAATTTAAAACTCTTTGACTAACCTGGAAGTCATCTGAATATTTTTATTTAAAAAATAAAGAAAACCACAAGATCTATCTATCTATCTATCTATCTATCTATCTATCATCTATCTATCATCGATCTATCATCGATCTATCATCGATCTATCATCTATCATCTATCTATCATCTATCATCTATCTGCAGTTTACATAAAATGTTGCGAAATATTCATTAAAAGATAGCAATAAAAACAGATGTCAAAAGCAGTAAATATAATGAAATGACCAAAATATAATAAAAACCATCAGATTTTTTAAAAATAAAAAACCCCCAAAGGTACAGAATAAAATACATATTTGGGTAGGCTTCCCCCCCCCCCAAAAAAAAGCTTTTCGCACATGTTAAAAAGAGTATAACAAAGGTGGGCCAAAAATGTTTGGGAACTGCTGATTCAAACAATTTCTATACTGCTTAACTACAACAGTCCTCAAGCGGTTTACAAAGATGCAGTAAGAGAGAGAAAATCAGCTGAAACTATAAAATCAGACATCAATTTAAATGCCTGTTGGAATAAAAAAGGAACTGGAAGTTGGGAAGGAGACCTGTCTGAACCTCAACAGGAAGGGAGTCTCATATGGGATCTTCCTTTATGCCATGGCAAACTTTGGGATTATTGTAATCAGTGAAAAGTTGTGGCCATTTAATCCAATCCTTTGTGATGAGAGGTGAGTGTGAACAGGTCCCCCAAACAGAGACTCCACATGATGGTTTCAGCTCAGATTTTGCACATAGAATCTCTGCTTCAAGATTTAGTGGTCCAAGGCACTTGCCTACTGGTCATACTGGAATATCTAGCTGATGATGACAATAAGAAGAAAGAAAGAAAGAAAGAAAGAAAGAAAGAAAGAAAGAAAGAAAGAAAGAAAGAAAGAAAGAAAGAGTTTATGTCTTGAAAATAAGTTTTGGTTGCCATCTTTCTCCATCCCCCAGTAAAATAACCTTATCTTATAAAACAAGCATTGGACAGGTAGGCAGGAGATGGGAGTGGGATAGAGATCAGCTTTAACTAAATTGTTCGTCTCAGTGGAACAATTATATTGTTTTCAGGCTCCTGAAGGAAATGGGTCTGGCTCCTTCAGAGGCAGCCTGATTTCAATTGAGAAGAACAATTTTGAAAAACAGAACCGCATTTTTTTTGGGGGGGGGGGATTAAACCATAAAAAGTGCATTATGGTAACCCTGAGTAAAGATGAAGGGAACCACCTCAAAACCGAGGTTGTTGGGGAGGAAAGAAACTCATGCTTAGTGGCCCCTTTTAGGATTCTGATGAGTTTCTCAAACGTAGTCACCCATCCAAGACTTCAGAGGTGGCCATCAAATCATGAAAGCAAATAAGGGCTGCAGCTCATTGGTAGAGCATCTGCTTAGCATGTAGAAGGCCTTAGGTTCAAACCTTGCCATCTCTAGGTAGGGCTGGTAGAGACCCATGTATGAAATCCCGGACAGCCACTGTCAGTCAGTGTTGTCAATACAGTGGTACCTCAGGTTACATACGCTTCAGGTTACAGACTCCGCTTAACCCAGAAATAGTATCTCAGGGGACTTCCGGGTTGGCGCCATCGCCGAATGGCGGACTCCCTCTGAGCTCCGGAGGGAGCCTGCTCGGCAGGGGCTGGGTTCTACTGCGCCGGCGACGCGGGGACCCTCAAAAACCATGGGCGCTGAAACCCATGGGCATGGTGACTCGGCGGGCACCGTCTGAGCCCCCCCGACCCGCGAAGGAGCCTTTTTAAAGGCTGCGGAGCGGGTGACGGGGGGGTGGTGCTATGAGTCCTCCGCTTCCCCTGCCGAGCAAAGCCGCATGCCATTCGACGGAGAGCGCTGACTTCTTCCATTGAAAATTTGGACTTAAAAGAATAACCCGTGAGTAATTGGAACTGGGATTAAAAAGGGGAATTTATTTTTTAAAAAATTTGGAGCGAGCGGGGGAGGTGCAAAAAGGAAGTCAGCCTCCCCCCTGTTGTAGAGGAGTTAAAGCAAAGGATTTGACAACTAAGATCGAGCGCAACCTTTTTTTGATAAAGTTATTAATTTCGCGATATAAAATTATAAGACTGGGCTGGAGGAGAAAAGTGGAATGTGAATTAAAATGCAACACCCCCCCCCCCCCCCGGAAACCCCGGGAGCGATCCGTGAGAGCGCCGGGAGAGGAGAAATAGAGGTTTTGACAGCTGTCAAAGGAGCTGTCAAAGCGGAAGAACAAAAAGAGAACTTTGTTAAGAGGACTTTGCTGGTTACATTTGTTACAAATTGGATATAAATTGTTTAAAACAAGGAATAATAAGTTACTTTGACTGTTGGGTGTGATCGGGAAGGAAACTGAGTTACTATAATCTCTCTAGAGGAGCTGTGGGACACTACAAGTATTGCTGGCATGGAATTTGAATAGTACTTTTTATCTCCTGGGAAACTGCAGAAATGGAACACTATTTTGTCTACAGAGGCCTACACACTAAAGGAGACAATAGATTTATCTATTGAAGAATGGAAGGGACTTGACGTAATGTCTTGTTCCTGAATAACAAAGCCTCTGCAGAGGAATTAGAAGCTTTTTGGAATTAGAACATTTGTGCAGGAGAGCAGGAAAAAAAAAAAGGAGGAGAGAGAACAACAAGAGCAACAAGAATAACAAGAACTGGACAAAGTTGGAAGTGGGAACATTTGGGACATCCAGATTTGAAAGGTCTAAAGAAATAAAATTGGAGTTTTTACTCTTAAATACAAAGATCTGGATGGAAAAAATGGACCTTTTTGAGATAGACTCCTTCCAAGATTGGACATTCGAAATTAAAGATGATCAAAAGAAGGCAAGACTATTAAAAAGACGGCAAAGCGGACTGGTGAAGAACTATGGCTTAGATGTGGGAGCTCCAGGATGACAGTAGACATTGACGAACATTGTGAACGCAACCGGGAAAGGGGTGAGGGAAATTTGGAATCCAAAGGGTGTTAAATTACATTTAATTCTTTTTTCTATTTCTTTTATTCTAATCTGTATTGCATACTAAAGAGGGGAACTCGTGGAAGGGAACAGGTCGATTTTAGGGGATGGGAAAATATTTTAAAATTGAGTCAATGATAATAATTTTAAAATTTGGGGTAAGAATTTGTTGAATCTATTTGAAAGAATTGGAATACAAGAGGGGGAGGGGAGGGGAAGTCCTGGAAAGATGCCAATGAAAATAAGGTTTTAAATTTGGATGTTTTTCTTTTTCTGTTATATTTGAAAATCTTTAATAAATATTATTTTTTTTTAAAAAAAACAGAAATAGTACCTCAGGTTAAGAACTTTGCTTCAGGATGAGAACAGAAATCGTTAGGTCGATCTTAGGAGATGGGAAAATATTTTTAAATTGGGCTAATGATAATAAGGTTAAAATTTGGGATAATAAATTGCTGAATTTATTTGTAAGAATTGGAATACAAGAGGGGGAGGGGAGGGGAAGTCCTGGAAAGATGTTATGGAAAATAAGATCTTAAATTTGGATGTTTTGTTTTTTTATATTGTTATAATTGGAAATTCTTAATAAATATTATTAAAAAAAAAAAAGAGAGAGAGAACAGAAATCGTGCTCTGGTGGCGCGGCAGCAGCAGTAGGCCCCATTAGCTAAAGTGGTGCTTCAGGTTAAGAACAGTTTCAGGTTAAGAACGGACCTCCGGAACGAATTAAGTACTTAACGTGAGGTACCACTGTACTGAGGTAGATGGACCACTGGCCCTGATTTATTTATTTTTAATTATTAAGAAATATAATTAAAAACAATACAAAAGAAAACCATGTTTTTTGAACTCCCTCCCTAAAGAAATTAGACTGGCTCCCTCCTTGCTGTCCTTCTTGTAGGATGTAACATGTAGCAGTCAAATGCAACATTTCCTGTTTTCCCAGAGTGGACACACAGGCGGATGTTACTCCAGCCAGCAGGACTTCCTGTCACACCTGTCTGGAGAATCCTCCCCCTGCATGTGACAAGGTAGATGGGCATGACCCTGGCAGACCCTACAAAAGAGCTAGTCACGCAGCCATCTTCCCCTTGTTCTTGACTCTCCATCTTCCTGATGTTATTTTGCTGTCTGCTGGCTCTCGGCCAGCAGCACACAGGCTCAATCCTACAAAGGATGCAAGCCACACTTTCTTATGTAACTACAAGCTAAAGCCTGCCTCCAGGATCATACTGTGAACGGAATGTAAATAAAGTTCTTATCATTGCTTTTAAAGAAGACTGTTGTGTCTTTTTTGTTTTAAGCAGTGCTTTTTTGGGGGGTGAGCAGGGGTACGCATACCCCCTAAACATTTTGCGAATCTAAGTTTGGCCTCATTGAGGGGCAGTATTTCAATATGAGTAGGAAAATATGAGTACCCCTAAACATTATTTTTTTTAAGGAAAAAAGCACTGCCCCTAAACATTTAGTGAATCTAAGTTTGGCCTCATTGTGGGGCAGTATTTCAATATCAGTAGGAAAATGAGAGCATCCCTAAACATTTTTTTTTATAGAAAAAAAGCACTAGTTTTAAGATTGAAGAAAGAGGAATTTATCTGAACAATCCAATCTGGACAAGCCAGACTAGATTGTTTAACTCAAGAGATTCAAACGAATCTACCAACCAGCTTCCTGCAATATACAGGGGAATGTACTCTGCTACCAGCTCACTAGCGTGAGTGAGAAAGGATAATATTTAATCAATATATCCTCTCTTACTATCCACAGCATTCCCACACTTCTGCTGATGGGTGAAGACTTCCTTATCCCATGATGGTTTTTTATGTTTTTAGTGGTTCTTGTTTTTATCTGTAAGCCACCTTGAGCCCCTTCAGACAAAAAGGTGGAGTGTAAATATGTAATAATATCCAGTCAGCATAGCAGCAGTAATGGTTTCAGAGAGCAGGAACCCAACAGATCTTTCAACCATAAGCACAGTGAATAAGATACTTTTGGTTTAGGGGTGGGTAGAGATTTGGTTTGTTTCACACCTAATTCACACTTCCCATAACATGCTGTTCTTTGCGATTCATACTGCTCTGAATTTTGTGATGCAAATCTCCAGTAAAAAACATGTATATGAGAGGAAGGTGTGATTGAAAATGTATATAGGGGATCGTAACATATAACGATGCACACCGAGGTTAAATAGCTCGCAAACTGTAATTATTAGGCCAAATTGGGTACAATAACTATACATTAGGAGAAATCTGCATTTGATGATTTGCATGAGGACTTTAAAAATAAATAAATCACAGACTGATGTGGAAATTTGGTGAACCAAACTTAAGGTTGGAAAAATAAGGAAATGAAAGGAGATAAAATTGACAACTTGTCCCCTGCTGGGTTTCATGAGTCGGTGAAACACAATATGTGATGGCCTGGGAATCCGATTCAGAGGCTGAACCGGAGGAATCCCAGCCTGTACAGGAGTCCCCGCCTCCAGGGCCGGCTGAGCTGGGGCAGGGCCTTGATTCTGAAGTGCCTGCACCTGTGCCGGATCCTCAGGAGCAGGCACCAGGTGAATCCACTCTGGCTCCGGAGGTGGTTGAGGACTCAGTGCCTACAGGTGAGTCTCCCCCTGGGTCCAGTAACCCTTCAGCCTCTCCTGAACTGTAGAGGCTCAGGGCAGAGAGGCGAAGGGAACTGGTTTCTCCCAGGAGAAGTGCTCGCCTTAAGGCCAGGAGAGGCGGGTCTCCTGGGGGCCGGGACCGCCCCTGGCCTCAGAGAAGATAAAGGCTAGTCAGCCCGGTCCCAGGTTGTGGGAGCAACGTCATTGAAGAGCTGTTTTGGCTAGCATCCAGTCCTGTTCCCCCAGAGTTCCTGTCCTTGCCTGGCTTCTCGCTGTGGACCCCGCTTCACCCGTGGAGGACTGTCTGCCGACCCTCAACTCAGGTCCTGGACCTCGCCCCACGGTAACCTCCCCCCTGGACCAGCACACAATAGGAACATAAGAAGTCTGCTGCATTATCTAGAAGTCCTACCTAGTCCAACATCCTGTCTTCACAGTGGCCAGCTAGATGTGTTTTGGGAAGACTGTGGACAGGTCCTGAGTTCCACAGTGCTCTCTCCCTGCTTGGGATTCCCAGAAACTAGTATTCAGAAGCATAATGTCTCCAACAGTGGGGGGCAGGACATAGCCACCATGGCTGGAGCCTTTGATAGTGTTATTCTCCATGTCTAATCCTCTTCTAAAGCCAACGAAGTTAGCATTCATCATTACTCCTTCTTATGGGAAAAGCTTGGGACCAGCTAGGTTTGGGGGGTTATAGAGCCTCAGATCATGTGCGCTACCACAGAAAAGGACCCTGCTCTGAATATTCACTGTTTGAACATCTCCTGGTGGTGGTGAATGAAATAGGGTCTCGGTTGATAACCGAAAAATGCTCACTGTCTTAGTCTTCCCAGCCATTGCATCACTGTCCTCCTGCTTCTGGGGAGATTCAGGATCAGGGGGAGGGGGGTTGCTCCCACCATTCCTCCTCAGTGCAGCCATCCTCAGCATGGTCCTTGACGGGTGGGATTTGCCCATGGAGGAGGCGTGCTAGGGGTGTGTCACATCCGTAGCAGAGGAGATGATAGTGGGGCATTTGTAAAACATCCCCATCTGGCCTTGCACTGAAGACAAGAGCACACCCATGACCATCCATGGTCTTGAGTTGAGTCCACCTGAAGAGGCCACCTCACTAATCCTGGGACCTCCTCACTCCCCAACAAGTTAAGGATAGACCCAACATTAGATATTGGCAAAGCTCAAATTTTCAGTTTCAGTGGTGCTGACCTTTAAAGCCCTAAACAGCCTCGGTCCTGTATACCTGAAGGGGCGTCTCCACCCCCACCGTTCAGCCTGGACACTGAGATCCAGCGGCGAGGGCCTTCTGGTGGTTTCCTCATTGTGAGAAGTGAGGTTACAGGGAACCAGGCAGAGGGCTTTCTCAGTAGTGGCTCCCACCCTGTGGAACACACTCCCATCAGATGTCAAGGAAATAAGCAGCTATCCTATTTTTAAAAGACATCTGAAGGCAGCCCTGTTTAGGGAAGTTTTTAATATTTAATGCTGTATTGTTTTTATCATTTGATTGGGAGCCGCCCAGAGTGGCTGGGGAAACTCAGCCAGATGGGCAGGGGAAGAAGAAGAAGAAGAAGAAGAAGAAGAAGAAGAAGAAGAAGAAGAAGAAGAAGAAGAAGAAGAAGTTGTTGTTGTTGTTGTTGTTATGGCGTTCAGGACAGGACCATTTCTATATCTGAGAAATCTATCTATCTATATCTATCTATCTATCTATCTATCTATCTATCTATCTATCTATCTATCTATCTATCATCTATCTATCTATCTATCTAATCTATCTATCATATATGTCATCTATCTATCTATCTATCATATATGTCATCTATCTATCTATCTATCTATCTATCTATCTATCTATCATCTATCATCTATCTATCATCTATCTATCTATCATCTATCTATCTGAGACTTACTCTGCTCTGTCATTTCCTAGGTGAAATCAACCACAAACTTAAGCACGTCCTTGTTTATGTTTTGAGCAATTCTTCTGCATCATGCAATTTTATAAAACGTTTGGTTCACCATCCTTAAACCCTGTAAAAGAGCAAATAAAGAAAAGGTGTGTGTGTGTGTGTGTGTGTGTGTAAAAGAGAGAGAGAAGCTAAAGCATTAACAAAAATAAATAAAACATTCTCAGAAACCCCCCAAACCAAAGCAACTTCATACATTTATAATAACCAGAATCCCAGGTTTCTCACATGAAAGAGACTTCAGAGTGGTACAAGGCTTTGGGATGATAGCCTTGGGAGAGTGGATGGTCTGCTGTATTATGTACATGTATCACAGCTTTGTAATGGTCCCAAAGATTAGGAACCACAATGTATTAGGTCTAAATATTTCTTTCAAATTAAGCCTCTGTTCCGTTAAACCCCAAATCTCCCCTGAATATTATAGCAATAGCATAATAGGTGTCCTGTTCTATTTGTCTGACAAAGAGAATAGAGTCTTTTCTTTTTTTTCTTTTTTTAAAAAAGAAGACGTTAAACCCAAACACTAAACTACCTGGTTTTTTTATATTATTTAAAAAAAAGAAAAAAGAAAAAGAGACTGCAGCTATAACTCCAAACTTCAAAGGTCTAACTTCAAAAGATGTCTTGCATTCTGCTTTGTGGGATGGCAATGTACACACACACACATACAGTTTCTCCTCTCTCTCCCTCCCCTTCCCGTTTTTTTCCATCACTAAATGCCTTAATAATGAGCTTGGTTTCAGATTTTGTGAATTGGAGCCAAGTAAGTCTGTTTTATTATATTTGCTGGGAAATGAACTAGCTCAGGGTAATTAGGAAAGCAATTTTATTAGCTTCTATTTCATAAAGATTGTTTTTTAATCAGAGTCAGAACTTACTAGAAATGATTATTTCATTCCCCCCCTTCCCTGCCATGCCCCCTCCCCCTTTTAAAATTGCTTGGCTTGTTCCTGTGGCATATGGCTCCATAGATCTTAACCCATGGAGAGGGCTTTGCATCGGAAAACTGGGCTATCATTATTAAGCTACAACGATGCAATAAAATCACATTCATGTGGTACTACTGTGAATAACGGGGCAGAAGCTGTGGTTTTCAAAGCCCAGGCAGTACCAAAACTATGAATTTGGTTTTCTTAGCTTCTAAAACTAGACCTGTCTCACTTAGGCCATGGATGCTTTGGGACAAGCTTCTGCATTCCCAGTCGCCACGATGAGCCCTCTCTCGGTAATGCTATCTATGTGGCTGCAACTTTGAGGCCTCCTGAGGGCACATTCCTACCATGCGTTTAAAGAACAATGACACAATATCTTCTCAGGGTCCATGATTCTGGGAAACATGGACGGAAGTCACAGGAACAGCTGGCAGCCATTTGAAGAAACATTCACACCTTCTTGTTTCAAGCACTATGATACCACTTTACATAGTCATGGCTTCCCCCAAAGAATTCTGGGAGATGTAGTTTGTCAAGGGTACTGAGAGTTGCTAGGAGACCCCAATTCCCCTCGCATTCTCAGAGTGGTTTAACAGCCAATCCTTCTTTCCAGGAAAATGAGGAACTGTACCTCTGTGTGGGGAACTGGGGTCTCCTGACAACCTTCAGAGCCCTTTTTGTATTATTGTTGTTTAGTTGTTTAGTCGTGTCCAACTCTTTGTGAGCCCATGGACCAGAGCACGCCAGGCACTCCTGTCTTCCACTGCCTCCTGCAGTTTGGTCAGACTCATGCTGGTAGCTTCGAGAACACTATCCAACCATCTCGTCCTCTGTCGTCCCCTTCTCCTTGTGCCCTCCATCTTTCCCAACATCAGGGTCTTTTCCAGGGAGTCTTCTCTTCTCATGAGGTGGCCAAAGTATTGGAGCCTCAGCTTCAGGATCTGTCCTTCCAGTGAGCACTCAGGGCTGATTTTCTTCAGAATGGAGAGGTTTGATCTTCTTGCAGTCCATGGGACTCTCAAGAGTCTCCTCCAGACCATAATTCGAAAGCATCAATTCTTCGGCAATCAGCCTTCTTTATGGTCCAGCTCTCACTTCCATACATCACTACTGGGAAATCCATAGCTTTAACTATACGGACCTTTGTCAGCAGGCCTTAACAGACTGCAACTCTCAGGATTCTTTTGGGGAACCACTGACTATTTAAAGTGGCGTCATAGTGCTTTAAATGTATGGTGAGAATGTGGCCTTTGTTGAGAAAAAATGTAATGATGAACATGACAGAAGTATTTTAATGCTGTGGATGGCATGAAGAAAATGGTATGGCCCAGCTATGCCCCTATCTGGACAGGGATAGCCTAACTATCACTGTCTATGCTCTGGTAACCACAAGGTTAGATTACTGCAACACGTTATACGTAGGGCTTCCTCTAGAGACGGTTTGGGAACTTCAGGTGGCGCAGAATATGGGAGCCACTGTTTCCTGGACTAATTGCATATGTGAGCCCAGCCAATCAGGAATCCTGCACTGAATGGGATTACATCCCATAACCAGATTTAAACCAATCAGATGATGTCTCTAAGGGCTAAGCCAACTGAGTTATAAACCTGTCAAGATTTCATTTGTTTCACTTGTAACGTTTAATGCTGTTTAATATAAAAATAAATAAATATCCAAGACATTTCCACAGAATCAATGAATATACAGTCCATAGCATGGAATGAAATTTCCTTTTTTGTAAAAAAAAAAAAAAAAGGGTAGAAAGAGAACAAAGCTGCCTGTCCTAAATAAAACTGAGGAGTGTGTGAAATAGGGAATTAAAAATTAAGAGGAATTATCTGCACCACCCAAGGTCTCAGTAACATGAAAACACACATCCGAGGCTTTCATTTTGCTACTCGAATTTCTTTTCTTTTGTGGGGAAGCGAAGAAGACTGCAGGAAATCGCCAATGTTTCATCCCGTTCATCCCGATGGCGCAGGTGACACTCTGATCAGGTGCATGTACATAATCGCTTCCCAAACTAATCACCATTTTGAATAATTTCAGCCCTGCAAACTTGCAGCTTCAACTTATTCTCTGCGAACGACTCATAAATCTTAAGCCGGGGATGTGAATCAAGATGGGAAAGCACAGGCTCGGGAGCTCGCCGGATTTATTCAACTTTAGTCTTTATTTATCGACATAAAACTGCATTATTGGTTGTAACATCCAAACAAAAGGAAACAGATTGTAAGGCTCCATTAATGCCTTCCCAGAAGGGAAATCGAGAGTTTCTCCTGGGCTTCCCACTCTCTCCTTTGTAATATTAAGATGATGTCATAAACTCATAATTACTTTGCCATGCTCTGATGTACTCTTATGCTGCCTTGTTTGGAGACACTGATTTCCATGCTGGCCAAACGTTAATGAACAGCGTGTGCAGGTGGAGAACAGGAGATCGGTCTTTGGTGGCTTGCAATTTGAGGAACCCCAACATTTTTTACTTTGCTTTATTGTGACAGGCTTCTCCGTGCACAAACTCACGCAGATGTTTCATGGCTTACTGCATCCTTATTAAAAAAAAAATAAAAACTTTCCATTAATGATCAGACGTTGAAGGTTTTTTGCCAAACAGAGACAAGGAAGGCGAGGTTTTCATTCCTTGGCTGAGAATTTCTTACTGCCACTTTCCATTGCGCCTAAACTGAAAGTATTTTTTGGTAGTGTCTAGAGATGTTGGCAGAGTTCACTGGTTCTCTCTTTCACCCTTTAGGGGCTTGTAATGCTCACCTCAAAGAAGAGGAGGATATTAGGAGGACAGTGGTCCCCTCCCCCTGGCACCCCTTTCCCCGCTCAGCATCCTTAACCAGCCACAGCTCCCAGAATTCTTAGAGGGAAGCCATGGCTGTTTAAAGTGGTATCATGTTGTTGTTTAGTCATTTAATCGAGTCTGACTCTTTGTGACCCCATGGATCAGAGCACACCAGGCACTCCAGTCTTCCACTGCCTCCCGCAGCTTTGTCAAACTCATGTTGGTAGCTTTGAGAACACTGTCCAACCATCTCATCCTCTGTCATCCCCTTCTCCTTGTGCCCTCCATCTTTTCCAACATCAGGGACTTTCCCAGAGAGTTTTCTCTCCTCATGAGGTGGCCAAAGTACTGGAGCCTCAGCTTCAGGATCTGTCCTTCCAGGGAGCACTCAGGACTGATTTCCTTAAGAATGGATGGGTTTGATCTTCTTTCAGTCCATGGGACTCTCAAGAGTCTCCTCCAGCATCATAATTCAAAAGCATCAATTCTTCGGCGATCAGCCTTCTTTATGGTCCAGCTCTCACTTCCATACATCACCTGGAACAGGAACCAGCAAGCCACTCCAGTATCCCTGCCATGAAAACTCCATGGACAAAGACAACCAGTGGTATCATAGTGTTTTTAATTTATGACATGAACATGGCCTCAGTCCACTGCAGCTGCTGTTACAGTAGAGGGGAGGCAGCTAAACTTTCCAACTCCTATCAGCAAGGCCAATTGTCCGTGATGATGGCAGCTGTAGTCCGGCCACATCTGGAGAGCCAAAGGCTGGCCATCCTTGCAGGGGAGCCAGTGTGGTGTAGTGGTTAAAAGTGGTGGTAATCTGGGGAACCGGGTTCGTGTCTCCACTTCTCCACATGCAGCTGCTGGGTGACCTTGGGCCAGTCACACTTTTCTGAAGCCTCTCAGCCTCACTCACCTCACAGAGTGTTTGTTGTGGGGGAGGAAGGGAAAGGAGAATGTTAGCCACTTTGAGACTCCTTCAGGTAGTGATAAAGCGGGATATCAAATCCAAACTCAGCAGGAAATGAGATCTGGTCATCTTCCCCAGCTGTGTATATCACCCTTTCCCAGTGTTTAAGTTCAGGGGTTCCCTCTCTCCCCCACCCACTGGTAACTTGGAGGAAAGGTGCTGAATGCCAGACAAATCACAGCCCGCTCGTTTCTGTTCCGCAAGGGGAAACAAAGAGACAAAATTCATTAGATCAATTCTTCATTCGTAATTACAATATTTGCTCAGCTGTCCTTCAAGCCTCTTCCTTAATAGGCACGAGCATTACAAAATAAAAATCCATTCTCAAACAAACCCCATGCTACTTTCAATCGAGACAGGGTTATTATTACCATAAAACATTTCTATAGCACTGTAAATTTACATGACGCCTTCCGTAAGATCGGCCATGCTACAAATTTCTCATCTATTCCCACTCACCATTATCCAAACACAGATATGTGCCCACATCCTGACGGCGTACTTTCAGAACTCAAATTCTCAAGTTTCCCAAAATGCCTCTACGCATGCAGACACACGAGCAGAAATTCAGATGCTCCCATTCTTGATGGTCCATCTGTTTTTTTTGGACTGGACACAGCTCTGCATGGTTTCAGATGAGGGGACATCATCAGTCATACCTGGGAATGCTGGGTATTGAACATGGGATCTTCTGCATGCAAATCAGGTGCTGTACCCCTGAGCTATGTCCCTTCCTCCAGCTAGACTTCAGATTAAATTTATACACTGGTACCTTGGTTTCCGAACGGCTTAGTTAGTTGGCGAACAAATTGGCTCCCGAACGCCGCAAACCCGGAAGTAAGTGTTCCAGTTTGTGAACATTTTTCGGAAGCCAAACATCTAACATGGCTTCCGCTTAAGTGCTCCTGCAACCAATCAGAAACCGCGCCTTGGTTTTCGAATGGTTTCAAGAGTCGAACGGACTCCCAAAACAGATTAAGTTCAAGAACCAAGGTACCACTGTATATAGAAGAAAGGTAAATATGAATCTGGTCACATGTGAACTGCCCAGGATCCAGTCAGTGGCGTGGGGTGAAATTTTCCGTAGGGGAACAGTTTGGGCCAGAGGCACCAGCTTTTGAAGGGTGATGCCGCCCCCCCCCCAATGTCATGCGTGTGACGTCTTGACATCCTGACATTGTGCGGGTGAGCATCACGCCTCCCTCCCTAAGCCGGGGAGAAGCTTTTGTGTCAGTTGTGTATGAACCTCTTTGAAAAGTGCAGTGGGCTGACCATTGGTGGCACACAGCCTCTTCCATCCATCTTCCCACAGCACATGTTAGCAACACTGCTTGCAATGGTGGAGATCCTCTTAGCAAACACTGTGTCATCCCCAAATACTGTGGAAGTTGTGTCATTCCAGTGCATTCTGGGGGGAAATGGTAGCTGCCACTGGTGGCCAACACTCTTTTTATTATTTTTTTAGCAACTGTATTTTTATATATGGGGATGGGTACATGGGGCCCATCGAATCACTGACATGGCCTCCCTCAACTTCACAGCCTTCAAATCAGGTGGTCTGTTTGGGTGAGGACCATTTTCGCTCAGCCCTACAAGGACCTCTCTGTGTTGGGATGTCAAAGGCCCTGGAAGATTTCACTGCAGATTTTTGCCGCTTTCCGTTCCAGCCCGAGTTTTTAGCAGCGTTCTGTTTTAATCTCCCTTTGACCTAGGAAAGCTGTCTTTTCAGATTGCTCGAATCAGAATAGTAATATGTATCGGTGAATCTCTTTATCATTATGATGATGTGTCAGTCACTCTGACACTGTTTGACTTATCAGAGAGTGAAAACTTAATCACGCGCCATAGAGGGAAATGGTTTCGGATGGAGAATTGTACATTTCACTTGCTCATTTAAAGATTTAGCCAGCCGCATTAATGCAAAATATACAACGGGAGTCCTCTTGCCTCCGATCGGAGGTTACAAGAGTGTAATAAATATTATGTCCTCCCATCATGCAATTAAAATTTTCCACCTCGTTTCACCATGCAAAACACTCCAATGTTGTCAATCATTTTGAAACACGATTTTCTGACATCATATAATTTCACTTCATTTCCCCCCCGACAGGCATCATACCAGGAAATTATATAAGGAAGGCTCCCATTATATCTTTATGCTCCCACCCCGATATAGACATTTGTGTACATTTTCAGTCGTCTCTGACAATAAACTTACAAAGGCAGGTGGTGGTGGTAGAGGAGGAGGAAGAGGAGAGAGAGACAGCATCAGTGAAGCGCATTGGTGTAGGAAGTTCTAGTTATTCTGCCCCAAACCAGCAACTTTTAGTTTTGGAGTTAGGAAAATGGCACCCATGTAAATGGATGAACCAACAAGATTGCTGTTTGAAAGTGTCACCACCTGGGAAGTGGGCCTCCAACAATATGCACAGCTCTGAACTTCGGTGCAGTAAAACCCAGCAGATAAACTATCGCTGAACCTCTAGACAACTTGATTTGCAACATGGCATTCAAAGAAAAGTGCTTTGCACATTGCCAGGTGTTCTATTAGTTAAGCAGATCACCTTGCCAACAAAGGTCCATATAGTTAAAGCTGCGGTTTTCCCAGTAGTGATGTCTGGAAGTGAGAGCTGGACCATAAAGAAGGCTGATCGCTGAAGAATTAATGCTTTTGAATTATGATGCTGGAGGAGACTCTTGAGAGTCCCATGGACTGCAAGAAGATCAAACCTCTCCATTCTGAAGGAAATCAGCCCTGAGTGCTCACTGGAAGGACAGATCCTGAAGCTGAGGCTCCAATACTTTGGCCACCTCATGAGAAGAGAAGACTCCCTGGAAGAGACCCTGATGTTGGGGATGATTGAGGGCACAAGGAGAAGGGGACGACAGAGGATGAGATGGTTGGACAGTGTTCTCGAAGCTACGAATATGAGTTTGATCAAGCTTCGGGAGGCAGTGGAAGACAGGAGTGCCTGGCGTGCTCTGGTCCATGGGATCACGAAGAGTCAGACACGACTAAACAACTAAACAACAACATGTTCCTTCCTTCCTTCCTTCCTTCCTTCCTTCCTTCCTTCCTTCCTTAAGCTTCAGGGAAACAGGTGAGGCTAAGGTACGAAGGTAAAGGTAAAGTACTCCTGGACAGTTAAATCCAGTCAAATTCAACTATGGGGTTTTCAGGCCAAGAGAGTCAGCATTTGTCCACAGACAGCTTTCTGGGTCATGTGGCCAGCAGAACTAAACTGCTTCTGGTGCAACGTGACACCGTGATGGAAACCAGAGTGCACGGAAACGCTGTTTACCTTCCTGCCGTAGCAGTACCTATGTACCTACTGGCACTGGCGTGCTTTTGAACTGCTAGGTTGGCAGAAGCTGGGACAGAGCAACGGGACTTCACCCCATCACGTGGATTTGAACTGCCGACCTTATAACCTGCAAGCCCAAGGGGCTCGGTGGTTTAGACCACAGCGACACCTGAGGGACTCCAGAAACGTTCTCCACTACACCAGTTGCTAGGTCATCACGGGTGAATTAGAGCAATTGGGGGGGGCAACATGGTGCCCTCCATATGTTGTTAGAGTCTAACTCCCATCAGCCTCAGGCAAAATGGCCCGCACCCTCACCCCAAGGGGCATGAGGCACATGTGGGGTGAAGATGGGGAAGCCCCATTGCACAAGTTGCACAGGGCTTCTGCCAAAAGGATGGGTTAGGTGGATCCTACCTACTATGTATATTTAAAATGTGTGTGTGTGTGTGTGTGTGTGTGTGTGTGTGTGTGTGTGTGTGTAGTATATGTGTGTGTGTATATATAGTTGAACTATTGTTAGCTGCCTTGCAGAGGGGTAAACATGTGTTTTCAACATTGGGTGGGTGGGTGAATCCTTAGGATCATTGAAAAAGGCATCTATTTCCATGCATGCATGTATCCATATATTATCCCTTGCATAGATGAGATTATTCAAATGTAACATGGTTATATATTTGCCTAATCCCTGCAGTAGTTTATCAAGATTTCTTTGTTTACGCCAGCTGCTTTCCTGATATGTTTTGATGCCGTCCATTTTTCAGGACTGGGGCTGTGCTGCACACACTCCAGCTGAAATATTAAGTGTTTGCCGTCCCTCTCCGCAGACACGGGGCCAGTTATTATGATCTATCATTCCAAAACCCACATATTAGAGGCAAAGACTCCACTAGCCCTTGAAGAGCAAGAGGCATTAGGGTCCAAAGAGTCTCGTTCATCTTGTCAATAATCCACAGCCCAGCACGATTCGCCGGGTTCCCTTTCGTCCGCCTCGGACTCGTGGCATTTTATTAAGCAAGAAATTAATTCACCAAAGATACATTCGGAGGTTGCGTCGGGAAGGCTGAGGCAAGCAAACAAACAATAGAGAAGTAGGAATCTGATTTCCCAAATGGTACCTGCCTAGTCCTGGCCAAAGATACTTTGGGAGTGCAGTCCCCGGTCTCCACTTCTAAGGCCAGTAGGACTTCATAGCCTTCCTGAGCCATGGGGATAGTAGGATCGGTCAATTCCCATTTCTCGGATTCTTATTTATTTATGATTTATTTATTTTAATAAAATTTATGTGCCTTTTGATTGTAAACAACAACCTCAAAGCTGTTTACAGAAAAAACATCAGTAAGAAAAAAATTAACAATAATAATTTAAGACTCTCAAAAAGTTAAAACAGCAATCGACTAAAAACAGATTAAAACTCGCACCAGCTTTCTAAACATCTGGGTAGGCTTGTCTAAACAAAGCTGTTTTTAGCAGATATTTAGGAAGCCTGTGCTAAATTTTCCAGACACGCCCCCCCCATTTAAAATTTGCTATCTCCGATTATTACAGTGGTACCTCGGGTTAAGTACTTAATTCGTTCCGGAGGTCCATTCTTAACCTGAAACTGTTCTTAACCTGAGGTACCACTTTAGTTAATAGGGCCTCCTGCTGCCACTGTGCCGCCAGAGAACGATTTCTGTTCTCAACCTGAAGCAAAGTTCTTAACCTGAAGCACTATTTCTGGGTTAGTGGAGTCTGTAACCTGAAGCGTATGTAACGTGAAGTGTATGTAACCCGAGGTACCACTGTATTAGGTCCCAAGGCAAGTTACAACAATTTTTTTAAAAAAAATACAATACAGTGGTGCCCCGCAAGATGAATGCCTCGCAAGACGAAAAACTCGCTAGACGAAAGACTTTTCCGTCTTTTGAGGTGCTTCGCAAGACGAATTTCCCTATGCGCTTGCTTCACAAGACGAAACGTCTTGCGAGTTCTTGCGAGTTTTTTCCCTCCCCCCTTTTTCTAAGCCGCTAAGCCGCTAAGCCGCTAATAGCCACCAAGCCGCTAATAGCCACTAAGCTGCTAAACCGCTAATAGCGCTAAGCCGCTAAGCCGCTAATAGCCGTGCTTCGCAAGACAAAAAAACCGCAAGACGAAGAGACTCGCGGAACTGATTAATTTCGTCTTGCGAGGCACCACTGTATTAAAAGCAATTTGCCATCAGGAGAATAGGCTGGGACTGTATATATCTTTACATCTCAGGTATCTCAGACCACCCTGTGATTAAAACTACATAATGAAGGTGCTAATTACACCTTCGGGGGGGGGGGGGTAATTTCACAGCTTGGGGTTGCCACAGAGAAGACTCCCTCCTGCACTCCCAGACCAAATTTCTAAAGGCAGTGTAACTTCCAAGAGAGACCTGTCTGTTGATCTTAACACCTCAGAGGGTCTGTAGGGAAACAGGTGATCTTTCAGGTATTTGGTGCCTCTAAACACTTCTTCTTCTTCTTCTTCTTCTTCTTCTTCTTCTTCTTCTTCTTCTTCTTCTTCTTCTTCTTATTTATATACCACCCTATACCTGGAGGTTTTAGAGTGGTTCACAGAAAAATCACAATATATAAAATAAAAACAAAAACAACAACCCATTATCCTTCCCCACAAAAAAACACGTTTTAAAAGGGCATAGGATGTAAACCAGGTCAACCAAAGACCTGGTTAAAAAGGAATGTTCTTGCCTGGCGCCTAAAGGTGTATAATGAAGGCACCAGGTGAACTTCCCTGGCGAGAGCATTCCACAGATGGGGAGCCACTGCAGAGAAGGCCCCATTCTCATGTTGCCACCCTTCGCATCTCTTGAGGAGGAGGCACACGAAGGAGGGCCTCAGAAGATGATCTCAGGGTCCGGGTAGGTTCATATGGAAATAGGCGGTCCTTGAGGTATTATGGTCCTGAGCTGTCCTTGAATGGAGCCCAGATGCCAACTGGGAAATCATGATTAATCCATGGAAGCTTTAGACGTGGTTGGTGTGTCTGCCAAAGTGGACCCATAGGCTCTCACCAAACCAATACCAATGCCTGTGAAGTACCCGCATGCATAATTGGTGTGACAGAGCCTTCTCCTCCTTTGTGCTCTCCATCCAAGGGACCGTAACCCCATCCAGAACAAGCTATCTCCCCATCCTTCAGACATGAGCAACCAGGACAGACAACGCCTAGGACCAAGTCTAGTCACCAGCCCTCTTAATCAGACCAAAGGTCTAACTCAATCTGAAGTAGTTTCCTATGTTCCTGAAATATACTCAGAGTCGCAAAGTGATTTCATGCTCTTTATTCAGCTCATAGTGGTGAGGAGGAATGAAATGAATGTCCCCTCAAAGTATCTGCTTTATATACATTATTTACACAATGGGCTGCACATGATTGGCTAATTCCAGGATTCTACTGTAGGCCAATCAGGTTGTGGATTCACTTCTATCTGGAGCATGATTGGGTGGTTCCTGCTAACCAATCATACTGCTGCATTGTTCTAGGACCAATCAGACTGCTGCATTCTGAATCCTATTGTTCTAGGACCAATCAGACTGCTGCCTTTTGGAGCCTATTGTTCTAGGACCAATCAGACTGCTGCAGTTTGGATCCTATTCAACTCAGTACATAACACCCCTCCCCTCTAAGTTCCAGTCCTGCCCGGAAGGTCGCATTCATAGTCCTCAAGGTACGCCGGTGGCCTACGTGTGCGTTGCGGCCTGGGGTGTTCCCTGGTCCGGGGTTCAGGTTCTGGCTCGTGTTCCAAGGATGGGGCTGTTTGGTCTGGCGCAACCGGCTCGCTCAGTCGTGGTTCTGGTTCCGGTGTCCTTTCGGCCTCGCGGGTCCTCTCTGTATTTACTGATTCTGCCTCTCCTGCTTGCCCCTGCTGCTCTATGGGCCTCACTGCCCCACTGTTCCCTTGGGACTCCTCTGACCTGTCCTCCTCCTCCTGGTTTTCTCCCGGGAATCGTCGCCGTATCTGGTCGCAGTGGCGGCGCCAGCATTGCCCCCCATCTGTTAGCACCTCGTACGACACGGGGCCCGTGACCCTGGTGACTGTGGCAGGTACCCATGCAGGGCCTGCCCCAAAATTCTTTGCGTACACTGGGTCCTGGGCCTCGAAGGTCCGGGGGTTCCTGCCTTCCCCCACCACTACCTCATCCTGAGCTCTATCGGGGTGAAGGCGGTCCAATCTGATTGCAAGGCGCCGACCCATTAGTAGTTCAGCGGGGCTCCGGCCAGTCGTTGAGCTGGGGGTGCTGTGCTGTGCTAGAAGGAATGTGGCAAGGCGGTACTCCCAATCCCCTTGCGTCATGCGGCGAAGGGTGTCCTTGGTGGTCCGCACCATGCGTTCTGCTTGGCCATTGGTGGCAGGGTGGAATGGCGCCGAACGGATGTGGCGGATGGCGTTCTGCACTGTGAAGGTTTGAAATTCTCCTGATGTAAATGCAGTCCCGTTGTCTGAGACGAGAGTGTCAGGGAGCCCGTGGGTTGCAAACAGCCTGCGTAGTACCCGGATGGCTGCGGACGTAGAAGTGGACGGTACCAGTGCGACTTCCAGCCATTTGGTGTAGGAGTCCACCACTATGAAGAATGTTTTCCCCTGAAAGGGGCCAGCGAAGTCCACATGCAGGCGTGACCATGGTGCTCGGGCGGACTCCCAGGACTGGACTGGGGCCCTTGGGGGATCTGGGCGGGATTCCTGGCAGGCCTGGCAGTGTTTGACCCAGGCCTCTATCTCTCCGTCGATCCCCGGCCACCACACATAACTCCTGGCAAGGGCCTTCATTCTTACTACCCCTGGGTGTGTCTCGTGTAGGGCTGTGAGGACCCTTTTGCGGAGGGGCTGGGGAACAACGACCCTGCTTCCCCATAACAGGCACCCCTTGTGGGCTGACAGTTCATGTTTGCGGGTTGTGTAGCCGGCGAATTCTGGCCCGGGGCTGCGGCTGGGCCATCCCCTCCACACCCAGTCCAGGACCCGGGAGATGACCCTATCTTTCTTGGAATGGTGTGCAACTTCTTGTGCCTGAATGGGGCGGTCAGGAAGCAGCTCCAGGCTCATAACCTCTTGTGCAGGTGCTGGGTCGGGGCCTGTTTCCGGTAGTGGTAGCCTGCTGAGGGCGTCTGCATGGCCCATCGCCTTTCCAGGGCGGTGAATCAGTGCATACTGGTAGCTGGCAAGGAAAATTGACCACCTGAGGACGCGAGGAGACAGCACTTGGGGGGTCTGCTTTTCGGGGGCAAACAAGCCAAGCAACGGCTTGTGGTCAGTCACCACGGTGAAGGGCCGCCCGTACAAGAAATCATGGAATTTTTTTACTCCCTTCACGATTGCCAGACCCTCCTTGTCGATTTGCGAGTAGTTCCGCTCGGTTTCGTTGAGTGTCTGGGAAAAGTATGCTACCGGTACCTCTCTTCCATCCGGGAGTTGGTGTCCCAGGACAGCGCCGATGCCATAGGGCGAGGCGTCGCATGCTAGCACCACCGGCAGCCTCTCGTTGAAGTGTGCCAAGACCGAGTTTGAGACAAGCAAGTCCTTGACTGCCTGGAATGCGGCCTCCTGGCGCTGGCCCCACACCCAAGGGGCCCGCTTGTCCAGGAGTCTGTGTAGGGGCTCCGCTACCGCCGCCTTGTGGGGAAGGAAGGAATGGTAAAAGTTCAATAATCCCAAGAAGGCCTGAAGTTCAGTCTTGTTCTTGGGCGCTGGGGCATCACAAATGGCCCGTACCTTGTCCCCAGTCGGGTGAACCCCTTCTGCATCCACCATAAATCCCAGAAAGTCCACTTGAGGCACTCCTAGTAGACATTTTTTCCCGCTTCACCTTGAGACCCGCCATCTGGAAACGGTGCAGAACAGTGCGGAGGCGGTCCTCAAACTCCTCTGGTGTGGGCCCGGCAATCAACACATCATCAAAGAAGGGGGTGACACCAGGAATCCCTTTAAGGAGAGAGTCCATTAGATTCTGGAATATGCCTGGTGCCACGCTGACCCCGAATTGCAGCCGCTTTACCCTGAACGCTCCTCTGTGCGTCACAATCGTCTGTGCCTCTGCTGTGGCCTCATCTACTGGCAGCTGTTGATATGCTTGGGCCAAGTCCAGCTTGCCAAAAATTTTCGACCCAGCCAGGGTGGCAAGGACATGGCTGACCACTGGCACTGGGTATGCATGGGCCATGAGGGCCTTGTTTATGGTACATTTGTAGTCTGCGCAGATGCGGACCGAACCATTAGGCTTGACGGGTGTGACGATTGGGGTTTCCCAGGGGGCATTAGGCACCGGCTCCAGCACTCCTTGCTCCACGAGTCGGTCCAATTCCTCGTCTATACGGGGTTTCAGGGCGAATGGGACCCGGCGGGCCTTGAGCCTGACTGGTCGTACTGCGGGGTCAAGCTGTAGAGCAATGGGGGGGCCCGTATACTGTCCCAATTTCCCATCGAAAACCCCCGGAAACTCCTTGCATATGGCGTCCACGTCCACTTGTAAGCTCATGTGGTTCACCCCGGTGATGGCTAGTCCCAGTGGTCCAAACCATGCCAACCCCAGTAAGCTAATGTAGGGGCCCTTGACCACAAGCAAGTCCAGTTGCCGCGTCCGCCCTCGGTATTGCACCCTGAAGGTCCCCACCCCCATTGTGGGGACCTTACGTTTCTGGAAGTCCCGGAGGGTGAATGGGGCCGGCCTGAGTTTGGGACCCCCAGTAGGACACAGTTTCCTTAAGGTCCTTGCCGAGATTATGGATAGAGTTGAACCCGTGTCAAGCTCCATGCGGCATGGGGCCCCCTCTATCTGTACCTCTACATAAATTTTCTCTACGTTGGGGTGGGGCAACTGGTATACCTGGAAGTCTGTGAGCTCCGTCGAGTTGCCTTGGTGCGTTGGGCCCCGGGACCTGGGGCTCTTGGATTGGTCATCTGATGCCTGGCTTCGGGTGGGCCGAGCCCGACACACCCGGGCGATGTGTCCCAATTTTCTGCACTGCCTGCACTCTGCGTTGCGGAAACGGCAGGTCCTCCTCTCGTGACTTTCTCCACAGCTTGCGCAGTTCCCTCCTTCTCGTCGAGGCAGCTGTGGTATGTGGGCTGCTTGAGTGCGCTGCTGTACTCGGTGCACCTCCTCCCTGTCGGATCCCGAGTCGTTGGTGAGGTCTTCGTGGTGGACCCTCGGTTGGGACGGCTGGCTCAGCCGTGCCTCTTGCGTCGACCTCTCAGCAGCTTCCGTTGCCAGGGCCTCCTCCAGAGCGACCTGGAACGTTAGGTTCTTCTTAGCGTAGAGGCGTCGTTGCAGCTTCTCATCCTTCAGGCCACCGACGAGGCGGTCACGAAGCATGTTCTCCAGCTCTGAGAAGTTGCAGAACCGGGCAGCTTGGCGGAGAGAGGTCACAAACCCAGTTATGGTTTCCCCAGGGGCTTGCCGCTTTGCGTAGAAGGCATTTCGACGAGCCACCACTGAGGGCTGTGGCGAAAAGTGCCCCTTCAGCTGTTCCATTATTGTTTTGTATGGAACAGTAGCGACGTCTTCAGGCGCAAGGAGAGCCCGGGCGATTTCAAATGTCTCCTCTCCGCAGACGCTGAAGAATATTGCCCTCTTCTTGGCGTCTTCTTCATCGGTGACCCCTTTGGCTTCTAGGAGGAAGGTGAAACGGGAGGCGTACGCTTCCCAGTCTCCAGATGCTGGGTTGAATGGCGAGAAGCTGCTGTCAGTTGCCATTCTGAGTTCCTTGTGTCCCGGAGCTGAAGCCTGGATACACGGTGCGAGGCAGCGGTGCGGCAGGTGGCGGTGCTGCGGTGCTGTGTGTGGCAGTCAGCTCAGCGGGATCCCACCTTCGTCGCCAGTGAAATATACTCAGAGTCGCAAAGTGATTTCATGCTCTTTATTCAGCTCATAGTGGTGAGGAGGAATGAAATGAATGTCCCCTCAAAGTATCTGCTTTATATACATTATTTACACAATGGGCTGCACATGATTGGCTAATTCCAGGATTCTACTGTAGGCCAATCAGGTTGTGGATTCACTTCTATCTGGAGCATGATTGGGTGGTTCCTGCTAACCAATCATACTGCTGCATTGTTCTAGGACCAATCAGACTGCTGCATTCTGAATCCTATTGTTCTAGGACCAATCAGACTGCTGCCTTTTGGAGCCTATTGTTCTAGGACCAATCAGACTGCTGCAGTTTGGATCCTATTCAACTCAGTACATAACAGTTCCTGTTTTTAAAAGTAAAAAAGAATAAAGAGGAAATGAAGAGGAAGAAAGGACATCTGATAGAACAAGGGAATCGGGCATCTTCAGGAGGTGTTGGAGGCCACATAAAATGAAGTTGGGAGCTGCAGATTGACCATTTGTGGTGTTGGGAGAAAGGATGACCCCTGTGGTTGACCCCCATGATCCAGATATTGATTCAACCTCTACAAAACAGTTATGTTAAATCAAGTTAAATGCAGTTGCCATGTATCATCTGGTATGGAACCCACCCTAAGCACAGAATGGTCCTAGTGAAGGCACCTCGAAAATCAAGACATGCAGATTGTCAAAGTTCCTTCTTCCCAAAGCTGCCTCTCTTTGTGTTGTTTCACAATCCTGGAATGCCTGCTAAACACCAAGTGCTCAGAATGGCAGGCCTGCGACAGCCAGCACATCGAGTGACAAAGATTAGTGTCACCCAAGCTCATCAGTTAATTCATCAATGGCAATGGTCTATTTCATTTCTCAGTAGCCTAGCAACAGCCAATTAAAGGGAAGGCATTTCCCCATGTGATGACGGGGCCTGGTATTTTCCACGATGCTTTCTTTCCTATCTGCAAAAGGAGGGTGGCTTAATAGCTGAACTCATGAGATCATTTGGGTTGTAGGGTCAGAATTCCAGGGTGCAGCTGTTCTTATCTGCATGTCAGAATGTTCTTCGACTGAATGTCCTCCATATGTTGTTGGACTCCAACTCCAATCAGCCCACATGGTCCATGGACAGCGATGACAGGAGTTGTAGCCCACCAGCTATGTCAGTAGAACATTAGACTTTTAACCTCAGGGTTGTGGGTTTGAACCTCATGTTGGCCAAAAGTTGCCTGCATTCCTGTTTGGACTAGATTACCATCCTGGTTCCTTCCAACTATGATTCTATAAAGAACACCGGGTGAGGGAAGATCTACATCAGGAACAAGGGGCCCCCACCAGCTTGGGGAAGGCTGTTTTACTTAATGACTAATGGAAAAGCAACGGAGTTCCCAGCTTCTACAATGTCAGGGTTTGAAGTTGGCTTCGTCATTCTGAAATTGACTTTCCCCATCACTACTTTCAGAAATTCATGGAGGAGGCTATCATGATGACTTGGCTGTGAAAACAGGCGGCTGGACTAGATGGACCATTGGCCTGATTCAGAAGGCTCTTCTTATGCTATTACAGTTGTACGTCGGCTCCCAAATGCGTTGGGAGTCGAACGTTGCCTTTTGCTAGCTGAGGCCATAGGATCACCAGCCACAGCTGATAAAAAAACAACAACACTCCACTCCCACCACCTGAGAACAGGGGTCAGCAACCTTTTTCAGCAGGGGGTCAGTCCACCTCCCTCAGACCATGTGGGGGGCCAGACTATATTATGAAAAAAATAAATGAACGAATTCCTATGCCCCACAAATAACCCAGAGATGCATTTTAAATAAAAGCACACATTCTACTCCTGTCAAAACACCAGGTAGGCCCTACAAATAACCCAGAGTTTCATTTTAAATAAAAGGACACATTCTACTCATGTAAAAACACGCTGATTCCCGGACCTTCTGCAGGTCAGATTGAGAAGGCGATTGGGCCGCATCTGGCCCCCGGGCCTTAGGTTTCCTACCACTGATCTAGGATAATCATTGGACCATGAGGTACCTCCAAGATTATACTGCAACCCTTTCAATAACAGCTTGGACCACCTCACCTAGTTCCCCAATAATTCTCCACTTACAGCGCCTCCCTCTTCTCTGAATTTGGTTCCAGCTTCTTAATCTCCATCCATTCTAACACTGAAGAAGAAAGAGATGAAAACACTTTTTTGGAGCATCCCAGTTATATGTCAGTCCATCAGTAATATTTCCCCATAAATTGTTGGCTTTTTATTAGTATACTTAATTCCATCTCCACTACTATGTCAAGATGGGGAGTTCTTTTAAATATTAAACAGACCTCTTCACTGATGCTTATTAATCTCTGTATTCAGGAAAGGCCTCCCCCTTCAAAAAATAAAAAAATACTTGTAATGTTCCCTCACACCCTCTCTCTTGTATTGAATGTCATGCGCTGTGTCTTTAAATATTGAACAATATTGAAAAATATGGAAGCCCTCCTTCTCTCTCTCCCCTTCTCTCTCTCTCTCTCTCTCTCTCTCTCTCTCTCTCTCTCTCTTTTAATATTAGCTTAAGGCAAGGCTGTGGCATGATTTCCACTCCTTTCATGACACTGTAATGATGTTACCACATACAGCTTTATCTTGCATGAAAAGGTGAAGTCATGACTGATTTCTCCAATTTAAAAGCACTCAACCCTCACACTGCAAGAAATGAATATTTTGCATATATTCATGCAACAATGATTCAATTTAAGATTTCTATTTTCAAACATTGCTCGGGTAAAAAAAAAAAGAAAAGAAAAGAAAAAAAACAACGGAAAAGAAAACCTTCACACTCAAACGCCAGGGTAAAATTGCCAAAATGCATAATAAGATTTATTATAGATGAGTAGCGTTTTATTTAGTATTTCATGTTAACATGCTTTTAGGGTTACCCTGCTTTAGCAGGAGGATTCATCTTTTCGCTTCTAATCAGAGATAACGCTTTATTGTGCGATGCACTTCCTGTGGCACCAGAGGAGAGAGGAGTCTAAACGTTGTTGCGACAATCTGTCTATAGAGCGCACAATGCACATTGTTACATACACACAAATTGTGCGCCCCCCCATGCCCGCTTTTTCGTGATGTTCCCCAAAGCAAGATACAGTGGGTCTCTGACTTTAGAAACCCAAACAGCACCTTGTGCCTTTAAATCAGAGTTGGGTGCAAAGGGTCTGCTGAAATTCTTCAGCCTATTTGTGAGCAGAGAATTGTTTTTTGCGGAGGCAGGGGGCTATTTTCCCATGAATTCCTTCAGGGGAAAAATTCCTTCTGTGCCAGCCAGGTCGCTGTGAGGATCTGGAGATGCCCTCCTGAACAGTTACCTCACATCCATCTACTTTCTGTGAGGAGGAAAGCCGTTAAGATAGCAACACCGATATTTTGGAATGCTGATCCTATTGTAATAATAATAATAATAATAATAATAATAATAATAATAATAATAAATAATTTTATTTATATCCCGCCCTCCCCAGCCGAAGCTGGGCTCAGGGCGGCTAACAACAATCAAAATAATCCAACGATTCTAAAAACATTTCATTATAAAAATTAATTAAAATCAAATTGATGGCAACCATTAAGCAAAATTCTGTGCAGATTGCCAGAGGAGGGGGGTCAGGCTGCACCCTGACCAAAGGCCTGGTGGAACAGCTCTGTCTTGCAGGCCCTGTGGAAAGATGTCGAGTCCCGCAGGGCCCTAGTCTCTTGTGACAGAGCATTCCACCAGATTGGAGCCGCGGCCGAGAAGGCCCTGGCTCTAGTTGAGGCCAGCCTAACCTCTCTGTGGCCTGGGATCTTCAAGATGTTTTTATTTGCAGACCGTAAGTTCCTCTGTGGGACATACCAGGAGAGGCGGTCCCGTAGGTACGAGGGTCCTAGGCCGTATAGGGCTTTAAAGGTTAAAAGCAGCACCTTAAACCTAATCCTGTACGCCACCGGGAGCCAGTGCAGCTGGTATAGTACCGGATGAATGTGATCTTGCAGCGACGACCCCATAAGGAGTTTTGCCACGGCATTCTGCACCCGCTGGAGTTTCTGGGTCAGTCTCAAGGGTAGCCCCACGTAGAGCGAGTTATAATAATCCAGTCTGGAGGTGACTGTCGCGTGGATCACAGTGGCTAGGTCAGGGAGAGAGAGATAAGGGTAGGGTTACCAAATGTCCCTGTTTCCCAGGGACACTCCCCGGATTTGCAAATTTGTCCCCGGGCAAATTCCATCCCCGGAATGTCCCCGGGAAACGTGGCAGCGGCAGTCTCAGCAGCCCGGAGCCAGCCTGGTAGCTCAGTTGGCTCTGGCTGGCTTCAGGAGCTGCCCACTGCCGTGGCATCCGCCATTTTGCCTCATCAGAAGTCCCCATATGATGTGTTGCACACAAGACACATTGTATGGGGACTTGGTGTAGGGGCTGGAGACGTGGTGCTGGGTGCCACCACCGGGCGAGAGCTGTACTGGGTCATTGAGCTCAGTGCGCCACTGTGACTTGGCGCTCAGCTCACCGTCAGTGCCATTGTCCAAGACCAATAGCTCAGCCTCCGGGTGGTGCTTGGGCGGCTGCGGCTGCTGCTTGGCTTTGCCATTGTCTGACATCAATACCAGGGAAGATTCTGGAGCAGATCATTAAGCAAACAGTCTGTGAGCACCTAGAAAGGAATACTGTGATCACCAATAGTCAGCATGGATTTCTGAAAAATAAGTCATGTCAGACTAACCTGATCTCGTTTTTTGACAGAATTACAAGCCTGGTAGATGAAGGGAACACAGTGGATGTAGCCTACCTTGATTTCAGCAAGGCATTTGACAAGGTGCCCCATGATATTCTTGTAAAGAAGCTGGTAAAATGTGGACTTGACTATGCTACCACTCCGTGGATTTGTAACTGGCTGACTGACCGAACCCAAAGGGTGCTCATCAATGGTTCCTCTTCATCCTGGAGAAGAGTGACTAGTGGGGTGCCACAGGGTTCTGTCTTGGGCCCGGTCTTATTCAACATCTTTCTCAACGACTTGGATGATGGACTCAAGGGCATCCTGATCAAATTTGCAGATGACACCAAACTGGGAGGGGTGGCTAACACCCCAGAGGACAGGATCACACTTCAAAACGACCTTGACAGATTAGAGAACTGGGCCAAAACAAACAAGATGAATTTTAACAGGGAGAAATGTAAAGTATTGCACTTGGGCAAAAAAAATGAGAGGCACAAATACAAGATGGGGGACACCTGGCTTGAAAGCAGTACATGTGAAAAGGATCTAGGAGTCTTGGTTGACCACAAACTTGACATGAGCCAACAGTGTGACGTGGCAGCTAAAAAAGCCAATGCAATTCTGGGCTGCATCAATAGGAGTATAGCATCTAGATCAAGGGAAGTAATAGTGCCACTGTATTCTGCTCTGGTCAGACCTCACCTGGAATACTGTGTCCAGTTCTGGGCACCACAGTTCAAGAAGGACACTGACAAACTGGAACGTGTCCAGACGAGGGCAACCAAAATGGTCAAAGGCCTGGAAACGATGCCTTATGAGGAATGGCTAAGGGAGCTGGGCATGTTTAGCCTGGAGAAGAGGAGGTTAAGGGGTGATATGATAGCCATGTTCAAATATATAAAAGGATGTCACATAGAGGAGGGAGAAAGGTTGTTTTCTGCTGCTCCAGAGAAGCGGACACGGAGCAATGGTTCCAAACTCCAAGAAAGAAGATTCCACCTAAACATTAGGAAGAACTTCCTGACAGTAAGAGCTGTTCGACAGTGGAATTTGCTGCCAAGGAGCGTGGTGGAGTCTCCTTCTTTGGAGGTCTTTAAGCAGAGGCTTGACAACCATATGTCAGGAGTGCTCTGATGGTGTTTCCTGCTTGGCAGGGGGTTGGACTCGATGGCCCTTGTGGTCTCTTCCAACTCTATGATTCTATGATTCTATGATTCTATGATTGTGCTCCTCGACTTGCAAGCGGCGGCTCAGCTTGTTGGCCAGCTCGTCATTGGCCATCGCGGACGAGAGGAGAGCAGGAGGCGAGCTTTGTTGGTTTGCAAGCCCCCTCCACAGAGGCTGGCCCCTCTCACTGTCCTCGGAGCTTGCTTACCGGTAACCTCCTCTGGCTGATATCTCGGACAGACCAGGGAGATTTTGATAGGCGACATTTTCCCAAGACATTTTCCCCGCAGGGGAAAGAAAATAAGTCAGAAATCTATTTACATGATGTTTATTTCTGACATTACAGCACTAGAGAAAAACACGTCCTTTCAGTTCAGTTCTTCCAGGAAGTCTGACAAACTTCCTGAACTTGCGCAAATGGAAGGTTTCAAATTACACTCTTCACAAAGACTTATCCAGCCTGTGAAGGTCCTGGGAAATTCTTCTTTCCCACAGATAGGCGCATCATGTGATGTCAACAAACTGGCTGTCTGCAGCGGTGATGTTGCCATATACTGACAAGCTGATCCGGCGCAAGAGCACCTCCTCCTGCTTGCTTGCCATTGGCTCTACCTCGGATCCACTGACTGGGCGTGCCGTGGTGCAGATGGGCGGCCGCCGGACGATTCCTGAGCAGGAGACACCCAGACAGATGGGCAGGGCAGCAGCAGGAGGAGGGGGTTTCTGCTAACACTTGCTCCCGAGTAAGCCTGTAGGAGATCGCAGTGCAAGGAGGGAGAGGGAGGGAGGAGAGAAGCATGGCTGTGCAACAGAGGAGACCACAGAAGAGAAGATATTACTTCTTTATTTTTTTAATAACTTTTTCCCTCTTCTTTAAAATGATTGATTGATTGATTGATTGATTGATTGATTATGTCCCCGGATTCATTGGGAAAAAAATCTGGTAACCTTATCCTATTGAAATCGGTCAGGCATCTACTGAATTCCTCCATGAATTTGTCTCATCCTCTTTTAAAGCCATCCAGGTTGGTGATTATCAATGCCCCTTGTGGAAGTGAGTTCCACAGTTCAACTACACACTGTGTGAGGACATCCTTTCTTCCAGCCAGATGTGGATGCAGTAAGAGCAAAAGATGGAGTTTGACATGCAGATTATTTCTTTACCCTACTCCGTTTACGAATCACTTCCTGGGAAATATTTTGAAGTAATTAATAATAGAAGCACCAATGCCGGGAGTTTGCAAACCTGCTCTCAGCCTCCCTCCCTCCCAAGGCTTGCGACCTATGAAGTAGGTGTTTGCTTCTTTCTTTCTTTTTTCATTTCTAAGTTTACCTTTCAAGGGCAGCAAATGGTTCTGAAAGCATCAAAGCTTTTATTTATTTCCATTCCTATGGAACGTCTCTAAGCCATTCTGCAGTAAACACATTGAAGACGCAAACATATGCAAAGCGAAGCCATATAGAAAACCCACTTAAAACAATGTCACAGGAGCAGGGGAAGCTGCCTAGTGATGAACCAGACCATGGGCTTTTAATCATAATCATACTGATTTTATTATTTATAGGCTCCATACATAAGTTTCTTATTTATCTAGCTCCATACTGTCTACACGGACTGGCAGAGGGCCTTCGGGGCACCTTTCCCAGCCCTGCCTAGATATGCCAAGGACTGAACCTGGAAGTTTCTGGGTGCAAGACATAGGATCTGCAACTGAGCCACAGCTATAAAACATGTTCTTTGTGAAAATGAGTTTAAACAATTTTCACCTTTAAAAAAATTCCATTTCTAAGATAAAGATCGCAACTTGAAAAAAGGACAGTTTTTGATAGGGGCTGAAAAGATGATAGATATGCTGCCTCTCAAATATGTAACGGTCAAGACCCTTGTTTGAAGATATGGTTCAACCACCAGCATGTCCATTTGGGCCCTTTCAGTGCTCTTGCCCAATTCCACCCTCTAACCACCCCTAAAATATACCCCATGGAAGGCTGCCTGGACTAGATCTTTGATGGAGCCATGGATCTGCACTCCACTTTTATGTTAGTTGTGGCAAAAGTGTTATTTCAAACCCCCCCCCTCCTCCTCTGACTGTCACCATCTTATGTGTTTCCCCTTCAGTCCAAAGTAAAGGACTTTTCTACCCTCGCACCATTTAAAAAAATAAAATAAATGTTTGCTCCATCTTCCATGTGACAACCCTTACAATATTTAAAGATGGCTATGGTTTTCCCAGTAGTGATGTATGGAAGTGAGAGCTGGACCATAAAGAAGGCTGATCTCCGAAGAATTGATGCTTTTGAACTATGGTGCTGGAGGAGACTCTTGAGAGTCCCATGGACTGCAAGAAGATCAAACCTATCCACTCTGAAGGAAATCAGCCCTGAGTGCTCACTGGAAGGACAGATCCTGAAGCTGAGGCTCCAATACTTTGGCCACCTCATGAGAAGAGAAGACTCCCTGGAAAAGACCCTGATGCTGGGAAAGATGGAAGGCACAAGGAGAAGGGGATGACAGAGGAGGAGATGGTTGGACAGTGTTCTCGAAGCTACCAGCATGAGTTTGACCAAACTGCGGGAGGAAGACAGGAGTGCCTGGCATGCTCTGGTCCACGGGGTCATGAAGAGTTGGACACGACTAAGCGACTAAACAACAACAACAATCACACCTCCTCTCAGTTTCCTCTTTCCCAGGCTATATATACCCAGCTCCCTCAAACCTCTTGACCAGGGGTTAGCAAACTTTTTCAGCCGGTCCACTGTCCTTCAGACCTTGTGGGGGGCCGGACTATATTTTGAAAAAAATATAGGAACAAATTCCTATGCCCCACAAATAACCCAGCGATGTATTTTAAATAAAACCACACATTCTACTCATGTAAAAAAACGCTGATTCCTGGATCGTCTGCGGGCCAGATTTAGAAGGCAATTGGGCTGGATCCGGCCCCCGGGCCTTAGTTTGCCTACCATTAAACTCTTGACCATTAAATTTAAGATTGCAAGCTCCTTGCAGCCGGGGACTCATCTTAGTTTACATTTTTGAAAAAAGTTGAACAACAACAACAGATTATAAGTCCCTAGGCATGTTAATGGAGCCATTAGCTTGATCAGCACACAGCAGTAGCAAACAAAATATTTAAAACTGTCACACGTCTATAGTCTGGTCAGTTGCACTCGTGGGAGAATTCTGTTTACTTTCTTCAGATGTCTCCGTTTGGATGGCCTGATGGCCTCGGAAGCATAAAGAGCCATCTTAGCCCCCACCATTAGAGCGGCATTTTCTTGGGGCTGCAGCGTTATGAGATGATAGTGCGGGAGGCTTTCACAGATGAAAATAATTGTGCGCTTTTGGTATTATTATTTTTGGCAAGAAGCTCAGGCTCTCGGCCTTGCAGCGTATTACATCATTACACAGTATAATGCATCATAATGACAGAGTGAATGGCGGCAAAGGACTGCCAGCTACTCCTTGCAAGTTGAGAAAGAGGCAGGGATGTTTTCAGCTGGAGAGAGAGAGAGAGAGAGAGAGAGAGAGAGAGAGAGAGAGAGACCATTCGTCTAAGTGTCTCCCTAGATGAAACAAAGCTGCAGTCCCACTTGGCATTCACATTAATTGTGGGCTTGCCAAAAAGCCGGCTCCATCGGCATATAAATTAGCGAAGGATTATTCATCTCATCCCAGTAACTAAGCGAATCTCCTCTTCACATTCCCTGCGCGGCAAAATTTATGCCCGCCTCCTTCTCTGTCCCAACTGCATTTCTCCTCCTCTCCATCCTATATTTAATAGGAGGAGGGAGAATAAAAATTGCAAGATCTGCATGTTAGTTGATCTTTTTTTAAAAGGGGGGGAGGAAAGCTGTGCCCCCCCACACCCGCCCACAACCACCACCGTCCTGGTTAGCATGAGAATGCAGTACCAGCTTGGATCGGTCGCAGCTGGCGATGTGAAAAGAGCAATTTTGCATTAGTCATGAGTTGTCGGTCCAAGGAGCTGTGTTCTTTTAATTCATTCCCAAATATGAACCAAATGGGAGCCAGCTTGGAGTCAGCACATTTTTGAAAAGCCACAAGATTTGAAAGAGAGGCTTATTTTCTGTCTTAGGAGCAATTTAAGGGTGTCAGGGATGGGTGCTGGAGGCAAGGACACTGCGAGGTGACAGTTATTGCAAAGGGCAGGTAGGCCAATTCCAGGTGACCTCTTTGTAAAGCACTCATCCTGTTTTGCTTGCAAAAAGTTTGCAGGGAGGTTCTACAATAGCCATGGTTTATCGAGTCCTCATCCCAATTTGTTTGCACAGACATCATATGACATCGGCTGTTTATCGAGAACTTGTGTTAAGGGTATCAGGGGGTTGCTCGAGAGCAATCAGGCAAATGCCTCCCTGGTCTGTTGTAAAGCTTTGTTATTGGTGCAAAAGAAAACTTTGACCATGCAGACCGCCACTACTCCGTGGCTTGCTCATTCACTGGCAGAATCTGAGAGTGGGCGGTCCTTGAATATTCCCCAGCAGAGTAATCTCTTGACCCCCAGTCTACGCCTCCCTTCTCAGCATGTAAGCCTACTGCGCAAGGAAGGTGTGGGCAATGGGGGACCTCCCTCCTCCCTGCTTTGCTCAGGCAAGGTGTCCTGGCACCGCCTTGCAGCCTCTGAGTCCTGCATCTCCTCCTCATTAGAGGCATGGCTTCTTACCTCCGCTGAGGAGGTGCTGCTTCCCACGATCCCTGGGGGCTCTCTGTAATCCATCGCACCTTCCCCTCTCGTCCCTGAGCCAATGGCAGTTCCCTGACAACATATTTCAATTTGCTTACAAAAGTGTTGGACGGGAGTTATACGACACCCACTGATTTGTCTGTGCAGGCGATTTTATTTGTTTCCTTTATTAAAATATTTATACACCACTAATTCATCTGATCTGAACATCAACTTCATTGGACTGGTCAGGTTGTGTGGATGCCTGATGATCGTCTTCCAAAGCAACTACTCTATTCCGAACTTAAAAATGAAAAGTGTAATGCTGGTGGTCAACAAAAGAGGTTTAAAGACTGGCTCAAGGCAAATCTAAAAAAAATGTAGTATAAACACTGACAACTGGGAAACACTGGCCTGCAAGCGCTCCGGTTGGAGAACAGCCTTTACCAAAGGTGTCATGGGCTTTGAAGACACTCAAACTCAGGATGCAAGGGAGAAACGTGCTAAGAGGAAGGTACGCTTGGCAAATCCACACCAGATCACCTCCTGCCCGGAAACCAATGTCCCCACTGTGGAAGGACTTGTAGATCCAGAATTGGCCTACACAGTCACTTACAGACTCATTGTTAAAACTGTGTTTATGGAAAACAATCTTACTTGGCTACGAGTGATCGCCAAAGAAGAAGAAGAACATCAAACTATACAATAATAGCCATGTAGCAAAGTTCAAATCAGGAATCGGTTACCTATTGTGGAAAGGTGTATTCTTAACTGCTTGAGGGAATGAAAAAGTTTTCAGCGGGCATTTAAAAGTTGTCACAGAAGAAGCCGGTTGGATCTCTACTGGAAGAGTATTTCACAGGACTGAGCTGACAACACTGAAGTCTCGGTCCCTTGTTGTTGTCAAACTTGCTGACTCAGCGAACAACCAATGACACCCCAGCAGATGGTTTCGGTGATCCAGCTGGAATATAGGGGTACAGGTGATCCCTGAAGTGGTTTAAGGGTGAGTCAACCTGATTCTGCACAGCAACAGAAAGCTGGACCATAAAGAAGGCTGATCGCCGAATAATTGATGCTTTTGAATTATGGTGCTGGAGGAGATCCTTGAGAGTCCCATGGACTGCAAGAAGATTAAACCTATCCATTCTGAAGGAAATCAGCCCTGAGTGCTTACTGGAAGGACAGATCCTGAAACTGAGGCTGCAAAACTTTGGCTACCTCATGAGAAGAGAAGACTCCCTGGAAAAGACCCTGATGTTGGGCAAGATTGAGGGCATACGGAGAAGGGGACGACAGAGGACGAGATGGTTGGACAGTGTTCTCGAAGCTACTAACATGAGCCTGACCAAACTACAGGAGGCAGTGGAAGACAGGAGTGCCTGGCGTGCTCTGTTCCATGGGGTCACGAAGAGTCGGACACGACTAAACAACTAAACAACAACCTGATTCTGGCCCCCTGGATTTGGCACTGTGGGGCCAATGCAGGCCATGATGTCTAATTGGTGCTTGAATATTTAGCTAGTAAAGATCTGGGGAACAGGGAGCACCCCTGAAGGATGAGAGCTCCACCAGCTGACAGCACTAACACCATTTTAAAAAGGCTTCCTTTGAATCTCCCCAAAGAGGTAAAAATTGGGACCATGATTTAGGAGACTGACAAAGAATGTTTGGCTCTGATTCCCACAATGCTTTGCAAGGCAGCCATGACACACTCAGTAGTCTACCAGTTCCTTGTGTACAGAGGGCAGGCTTCTGAGCATCTAACTCCATGTATTGCTTGAGCAGCACAAACATCCAGTAACAGGTGGGAGCCCCCAACCTCCTACTGTTGTAATGAGCATGGCTAATAAGGGGAAATGGCTTCGTACAGTCCTTAAAAACGTGCTAATCTTCCTCTTATCGTATGCAATATTAATAGAAAATTTAATAATATTATAAGAGGCCGATCGTTGCAAATTCCCATTGTGTGGTCCGTAATAGAATTGATCAAAATGAAATGCACCGGGTATTCATGTAGTTGTCACGTGGGGCTCCATAGGTGTTTCAATGCAAATTAGCGTTTCTCAGAGGGCACTTAAAGTAAAGTGCTCCTGAAAGTTCCCATTACCCATATTGCAATGATAAGTACATTAAAGATCATCTTCTTGCACGGAGCTAATGTGTTCTGTCTGCCTAAGATGTTGTATCTTCCAGTTTGGATATCTTCTGAAATATCGCTGGTGACCTTTCCCACCCACCCACCCACTCTTTGAATTTCTGGCATTTTGTAAGGAATATATCTAGTGTAATTAAATTGACCCCCATTGGGGTTTGTTCAACCTAGCATGTCTCCACGCCAGACAAATGTGCAGTGGGTCCTTATCCGAGAGATTTGCTTGCAGATGATGCAGCCTTGATAGCTCACTCTGAGGAAGCTCTACAGAGACTTCTCACTCGCTTTCCCCAATGCTGTCTTATCATCAGCCCAACAAAGACCAACATCCTGGGACAGGATTCTAGATTCAGGTAAAAATTTAAAAAATTTAAAAAAATTGTCCAGTAGCACCTTAGAGACCAACTAAGTTTGTTCTGGGTATAAGCTTTCATGTGCATGCACACTTCTTCAGATACACTGAAACAGAAGTCACCAGACCCTTCTATATAGTGAGAAGGTGGGGAGGGGTTTTTCTCAGAAGGGTAGTAGGAGATGGGTGATTGACTCAATGAGTATGGTAAACCTGTTGACGATTGTTACGACTGCAATTAGTCCTACAGGAAAGAGCAAGGGATGGTATGCAGATGACCAAAAATAGCTTTAGCATATGTAATGAGACAAGAATCCAATTTCTCTATTCAGACCAGGTCTCCCCATAGTTTTCAGTTTAGTAATAAATTGTAGGCTCCAATACTTTGGCCACTTCATGAGAAGAGAAGACTCCCTGGAAAAGACCCTGATGTTGGGAAAGATTAAGGGCACAAGGAGAAGGGGATGACAGAGGATGAGATGGTTGGACAGTGTTCTCAAAGCTACCAACATGAGTTTGACCAAGCTGTGGGAGGCAGTGGAAGACAGGAGTGCCTGGTGTGCTCTGGTCCATGGGGTCATGAAGAGTTGGACACGACTAAATGACTAAACAACAACAACACGACTTTAATTCAGTAACTTCTCTTTCAAGTCTATTTCTGAAATTCTTTTGTAATAAGACAGCTGCTTTGAGATCCTGTATCGAATGTGCTGGGAGACTGAAGTGTTCTCCTGCTGGCTTCTCTGTCTTGTGATTCCTGGTGTCAGATTTATGTCCATTTAGCCTTTGGTGTAGGGACATGGGTGGTGCTGTGGGTTAAACCACAGAGCCTAGGACTTGCCGATCAGAAGGTCGGTGGTTCAAATTCCCGGGACGGGGTGAGCTCCCATTGCTTGGTCCCAGCTCCTGCCAACCTAGCAGTTCAAAAGTATGTCAAAGTGCAAGTAGATAAATAGGTACCGCTCCGGCAGGAAGGTAAACAGCATTTCCATGCACTGCTCTGGTTTGCCAGAAGCAGCTTAGTCATGCTGGCCACATGACCCGGAAGCTGTACACCAGCTCCCTCGGCCAATAAAGCGAGATGAGTGCCACAACCTCAGTCGGCCACAACTGGACCTAGTGGTCAGGGGTTCCTTTACCTTTATCCTTTGGCGTAGGGTTTGGCCTGTTTGTCCAATATAGAGAGCTGTCACCAGCATTGGTGACTGCATGCTTGAGATAGTAGATGATTTTGTCTACTTTGGCTCCATAGCAAACTCTCCATCAAAACTCTCCATCCAGCAGGTTCTTATGTTCAAATAGAACATAAGAACATTTTAAAATATCTTAAGGGCTTTCACCTGATGCTTGTTTTCTCCTGCTCTTAAGGGTAGGACTCAATCCAATGGCTTCAAGTGACGAGACAGGAGATTCCTACTAAAGATACAGAAAAACTTTCCGACAGTAAGACCTGTTCCACAGTGGAACAGACTCCATTGGGAGGTGGTGGACTCTCCTTCCTTGGAGATTTTTAAGCAGAGGTTGGGTGGCCATTTGTCATGGATGCTTTAGCTGAGATTCCTGCATTTTGCAGGGTCCCTTCCAACTCTACGATTTTGTGAGTTTGTGTACAATACAATGATGATAAATTGATGATATGACAACATTTTGCAGTCCAGCAGTCATAAATGATAACAGATTAAAAAATATCAGGATGCATTAATTTATGAACGCTTTTATAACGTGGTGCACTTATGGAAGGAAAAGAAGAAGGAGAGCTAAAGGCGTTGCCATCTGTGCTGGGTTTCCTGAGCAAACAATGCTTTGGCTGGGGAAGAAGTGCTAGTTAGCCTTCCATGACTTAGATAAAGCTATGGAGAAATGACAAGTGCCAGTAATTAAGAAAGCCTCTTCAACAAGATAACCCTATACGTCTTTGTCTATTTCAATCACCAAAGACTCTGGTTCAGTGTAAAATGAATGCCCGGATGCCATCAATTCCTGTTAACCTCTCTATAACCGTTCTGTGTTCACGCATAGGTGATAGATAGATTTTGTCAGTTTATTAAATGGTGACATCTCGCTTGCCATGTGACGAAAACTGTGTGGAGGGCTTTCTTCTTCTGTTCCCTAAGCAAAGTATATTTTAATCATCCCCCCCCCTTTGCTCTGCCAACTCTCTTCTGACGTTTCTTGGCACATGAGTTACAGGGGGTCACCTTCCGAGGCCTGGGAGTGGCACAACATTTTTTTTTTTGGGACTCGTCTATGAGCTCAGAAAAACACACAGAGGTCTTGCCCAGTCTAAGACAGAAATGCTATTATCATCATTATTCAGTCTCCATAGGGGAAACATAGCATCTACAAGTGGTGAGAGACTTCAGCGGTGCCTGTGCTTTCCCAGAGTTCAGTTCCCTTGGAAAGAAGGTCAGCAGAGATTGTGGTGTCTTTAGGATATGAGATTTTATTTATACATACATGGATGGAGGGGCTCACAGTGTTAATACCCAGACAGATCTTGTTTCTCCATTAGATTTCCATAGAAGCCCAAAAGTCCAGCTTAGAAGAACAAACAGAGCCAACATAGCTTCTGCAAGGACAAGTCTTGTCTTATAAACCTCTTCGAATTCTTGGAGAGTGCCAACAAGCATACAGATTGAGATACCTCTTTTCCTCTCCAGCTCCCAGAATCCAGCTCTTCTATGGTTCTTCTACCTGGAAGAACCAGGCCTCCAACCAGGTAAAAGGAGGGGGGGGAATGACTACCCTCTTATCTGATGACCACCATCACTTAGTTCATTATTTGAGATGCAGATGAACACTTAACTGCTCCCCTAAAGCCATTACAAAGGGACTCGTTTGACCTGTCACTCAGGCTCCCTCTTGCACATTCTAGCCTTGCAGATACAGAGTAACAAGGATTGGATTGGGCTCAGGATACCTTCCATAACTGAGCCCCAACCCCAACTCATAACAATAGGAACCTGCCTTACTGCAAGGCAGACCATAGATCAATTCTGCTCAGTAGACTGGCAACGTGTCTATAGGATTTCAGACCTGGAGATGCTGAGGACTCAACCTGGGACTTTGGCAAGGAAAGAAGATGCTCCACCACTGGTGCTTTGTGTGGTACAAGAGGCCAGGTCCCTGCCCAGAGGAGCTTGCAGTTTAAGATCTGACATAGGGGAAATGGGAAAGGAAGAGAACGGTAAACTCAAGGTAGAGAGTAAATGGGGAAGAGCCCTGGGGGCTTTGGGCCAGAGGTGCCCCATTCCTGGTATGGACAATGCCGAACTAAATGGAACGCACCATCTGATTAGGCATAAAGCAGAGTGTTCCATTCCAACAACACTGTGTAAAACATTTGTATTGAAAGCTGCCTATTAAAAAATACAGAGAATGCTGGCACAATAATAAAGCCATCAATCACACATATCATAAAGTGCAAACTGTCTGTGTCAATACAGTAATTCAGCAGTAAATGGAAATGAAGTCTGGAGTGTATCAGTTCCGAATTTGCTGCAGAGAAACGGAGGTGGCTCAAACGGGTATATTCTCGCCGCTGACAGATATTTCCAGCTCATGTCAGTTTTGCACGTGTTTATTCATAAGTACATCCCAACCGTTTCCTGCATAATTTCTGCTTCATTCTGTGATTTTTAAAAAATAAATTAAACAACTTATTTGCATTTTATGGGGGACTCATGCATTCTCCTAAAATGCACCCCCCGCCCGCGCATTTTGGCACATCTAAATATGAACTGAACAAAATACTCGAGAGAATCTAGCATGCTGCCCCTTCATAAAAAATTATCCCAGGGCAGTTTGCATTGCAGCCTGCAAATACAAAACGATCACAATGCAAAATCAAGAGCCAAACATGAATAGTCATTAAAACTTCAGAGTGGGAGCTCAATGGAACTGCTAGGGCTTTTTCTGAAAATTTGCCAACTCTACAAAAGGACAGAGAGTTTTAAGGGTGATCGTTGGCCTAAGTAAGACCTATTCCTGCGCGGCAGTCAAATACAATGGTTTGACAAATTCTGAAGGGCATCTCACTGACTACCCCTGTGATATCTGAATGGCTCATGTGCAATATTAAGCCCCTCTCTAGGGACCTCGCTTGGTTTTCCTCTCATTTAAAGGTGCTACACCGCCAGATGGGGGACACGGGTGGCACTGTGGGTTAAACCACAGAGCCTAGGGTTTGCCGATCAGAAGACTGGCAGTTCGAATCCCTGCGATGGGATGAGCTCCCGTTGCTCGGTCCCTGCTCCTGCCAACCTAGCAGTTCAAAAGCACGTCAAAGTGCAAGTAGATAAATAGGTACCACTCCAGCGGGAAGGTAAACGGCGTTTCCGAGTGCTGCTCTGGTTCGCCAGAAGCGGCTTAGTCATGCTGGTCACATGACCCGGAAGCTGTATGCCGGCTCCCTTGGCCAATAAAGCAAGATGAGCGCCGCAACCCCAGAGTCGGCCACGACTGGATCTAATGGTCAGGGGTCCCTTTACCTCCAGATGCAGGAATGCAGACCCTCCAAGTATACCAATTTTCTAAGGATGCACCTGATTTAGAGAAGCCATCCTGATCTGATCTCGGAATGCCCCACTTTTCCTTAGGACGTCCCTGTTTTCATTGGAGAAACGTTGGAGGGTATAGAGTTATCTGACCCCCCAAGCTGTCTGATGGTAATCCTGTATAGGGAATTTTTTTTTTTTTTTAAAGTTTCAGGTTTCATTATGTTTTTATATATGTTGTAAGCTGCCCATAGTGGCTGGGGCAGCCCAATAAGATGTGTGGGGTATAAATAGGAAAATGGTCATTATGGAATGGGACGTCCCTATTTTCATTGGAGAAATGTTGGGTATGATAATTTATTGGCAGAACTAAGAACCCAGAAAAGGTTTGGAACCCCATCACTGAAACTCTTTTCTTTCCTTTGCTCCACATTATGTCTTTCTACTTATTTTAAATATCCCAAGCCCTCATTGCCGGGCTTATTATTCATCATTTGCACTCCTTTAAAACTTTATTGCCAGCACTTTGGGCCTTCGAAACAGCTTTTACTCATTCTTTTCAACAGCAGTAACCTCTCATATTGGCCAAATTAAGGAATAATTGCAAATAATAGGACATCCTTTCTTCCAGCGTACAATAGAATGTTATACTTTTGAAGAGGGAACAATAGGGAAAGTGCAGAAGCTGGAAGATGAGGCGAAGTATCAGAGATGGCCTACGAGAGGCGAGTTGCTAATCTCAATGCCCTCCTCTCTCCATAGGAGAAAGGGATGGTGTGTAGCTAATTGGTGGCTTAACACAGGGTTGAGGAGCCTGTGGTCCTGTACTTGCTGTTAGACTCCAACTCCCATCAGCCCCAGCCAGCATGGCCAGTGTTAGGGATGATGGGAGCTGGAGTCCAGCAACAGCTGCAGGACCACATGGTCCTTATTCCTGTGCTCAGTAGATACAGATGGTTATCAAACTATCCAAGTATGAGTTCTCTCCAGCCTTGGTGAGCTATATATCCTTGGTTTAGCATTGAAGATCATCTCGCCCCTTAAATGAGTTGATCTCTGTGCTCTACATGTGAGGGTGTCCTGAAGATACCATCTGATCAGGAGGCCCATTTCACAGAATATAGGAATTGGACCTGTAGTGTAGTGCACCTACCTTAGTGAGCAGAGGAGGACAACCAAGATGATCAAGGGTCTGAAAACCAAGCCTTATGAGGAAAGGTTGAAGGAGGTGGGTATGTTTAAGCTGGTAAAGAGGAGATTGAGAGGAGATATGATAGTCATCTTCAAATATCTTAAGGGCTGTCACACAGAAGAGGGAACAAGCTTGTTTTCTCCTGCTCTGGACTGAAACCAATGGCTTCAAGTTACAAGAAAAAAAGATTCCAACTAAATATACAGAAAAACTTGCTGACAGTAAGAGCTATTTGACAGTGACATGGTCTCCCTCAGGAGGTAGTGGACTCTCCTCCTTGGAGGTTTCTAAGCAGAGGTTGGATGGCCATCTGCCATGGATGCTTTAGTTGAGATTCCTGTATTATAGGTGGTTGTACTATGTGCTGGGCCCAGGGGTAACCAGAGAAACGCGGTCCAGGTCCGGTCCAGAATCCGAAGGTTCCGCTAGCAGTCAGTCTGACAGGGCCAAGGCAGGACACGAGGCAGGAAACCAGGCAAGGACAGGTACAGGATCTCAGGCAGGATCTAGCACACAGCAATGTTGCTCCCGCAACCTGGGGCAGGGTCCGGCAGCCTTTTATCTTTGTTGAGGTAGTGGCCAGTCCTGACCTCTGGTGACTCACCTCCCTGTTTCACCCGAAGGCGAGCACTCCTCCTGTGAATATTCAGGTCTTTCCTTCTCTCAGACCTTAGTCTCTGCAGCTTGGGAGATGTAGATGGGTTACTAGACCCAGGGGCCGCCTCAGCCTCCCCTGACCCAACCAGTAGTGGAGCAGCTGTAAGTGATGGCCCAGCTGAAGGCAACAAGGTAATCCCCGCATCTGGAGCCAGGGCAGGCTCAGGCCCCTGACTCGGCTCAGCTGGTGTTTGTTGCAGGGGGACCTGTGCAGACTGGGACTCTTCAGGATCAGGCTCCAGACTTGGTTCAGATGATGCCTGAGGCCAAGGATCCGGTGCAGACTGAGACTCCTCTGGTTCCGAGTCCGAGCCCGAGTCCCAGGCCATCACATACTAGATGGCACTTGAGGTCCCTTCCAACTCTACAATTCTATGGTACCCTTTGGGGCACCCTCTCATTCTCTCCTAGCCTGACCTGGAGATACTTGGGGGTTGGACTTGGGATCTTCAGCATTGCAAGTCGGATACTTGACCACTGAGCCATAGTCTTTCCCCTAATAGCCGCTACTGTGGAACAGCAAGAAGAGAGGGCTGTTGTCTCCAATTCCTGGTTGTGGTCTTCCTATAGGCATCTGAATGGCCACTTGTGGGAAATGATCTTGACTGGATGGACCTTTGGCCGGATTGGAAAGAGGTCTTCTGGTTGCAGCAGGAATAGGATGATATTGGCTATAGTAGCAATACTAGCAATAGAAATACAGCAAAGGACGTACAGTGGTACCTTGGTTTAAGAACAGCTTAGTTTATGAACAACTGGGATTAAGAACACTGCAAACCCAGAAGTAGGTGTTTTGGTTTGTGAACTTGGCCTTGGAAGGAGAACATGTTTCGCTTCCTGTTGAGTGTGTTCCATTTGTAAATTGAGTCCCCTGCTGCTATGGGAAAGCACACCTTGGTTTAAGAATGCTTTGGTTTAAGAATGAACTTCCGGAATGGCTTAAGTTTGTAAACCAAGGTTGTGTTGTATAAACACAGACAACTGGGAAACACTTACCTGTGAGTGCTCCAGTTGGAGAACAGCCTTTACCAAAGGTATCATGGGCTTTGAAGACACTCAAACTCAGGATGCAAGTGAGAAACGTGCTAAGAGGAAGGCACGCTTGGCAAATCCACACTGTGATCAACTCCCACCTGGAAACCAATGTCCCCACTGTGGAAGGACGTGTGGATCCAGAATTGGCCTCCACAGTCACTTACGGACTCACTGTTGAAACCATGTTTATGGAAGACAATCTTACTCGGCTAAGAGTGATCGCCAAAGAAGAAGATTATCTAATAATAGCAGCAAATAGCCATTTTGGTATATAAATTTAGCCTTCATTCTCATACTAATGTACCAGTAGGAGTAGCAAGTAGTATTAAGAGCAGTAATGATGATAACATTAATAATTGTAGTAGTAATTGTGATAGCAGCAGTAGCGACTGGCAAGGTGGGGGCAGATCTGGAAGAGGCAGTGTGGAGATCAGTGTGGTGCAAACTCACCTGGCAGAAAGCTAGCAGAATGTCTTCATCGCCACCTAGCAATTCGGTTCTGGGCTGTAGTCTTCGCAGCTGCTGCAATAGTTTACCAAGAAGCAACAGCTGTTTTGCACAGGAGCCAAAAAGTTAGTCACTCCTTAGCTAAGATGCAAGATTACGTTCCGCTGAGGAAATAAAATGTCCACATTATCAAGCTATTTTTGCATTAGACATATTTTCAAAATTGCACAGAAAATGCTATTATAGCCATTTCTTTGCCTGCATTGTGCATATCCCATAACATCTGTATACACACACACACACACACACACACACACAATTTTTTTATACTCTGGAGCTGTGGCTTTGCATGCATATTATGTATCCAGAACCAGGCAAATAGATGGGTGGTGGTATTGGGCAAACATCTGGAATTCTCAGTAATAAGGTTAAAAAAAGGTAAAGGTAAAGGACCCCTGGATGGTTAAGTCCAGTCAAAGGTGACTATGGGGTTGCGACGCTCATCTTGCTTTCAGGCCAAGGGAGCCAGCGTTTGTCCTCAGACAGCTTTCCAGGTCATGTGGCCCACAGGACTAAACCGCTTCTGGCGCAATAGAACACTGGGATGGAAGCCAGAGTGCACTGAAATGCCATTTACCTTCCTGCTGAAGCGGTACCTATTTATCTACTTGCACTGGTGTGCTTTCAAACTGCTAGGTTGGCAGGAGCTGGGACAGAGCAATGGGAGCTCACTCGGTTGCAGGGATTCGAACTGTCAGCCTTCTGATTGGCTAGCCAAAGAGGCTCAGTGGTCCCTTATCTCAGTAATAAGACATTTTCAAAAAGGATGAACAGCTGCCCTTCAACTGGGTGTGCTGCTTTCTTAGAGCTCTGGTGCTGCAGCAGACAGCCACAGTCCTAGACTTTTGCTGACCTTGACAGCGATTGTTGCTCCTCACTTAATAAGGTGATGTTTAGCTGATGTTTTCAGAGTCTGGAATGCTTTCCTGGCATTGAGGAGAAATGAACTGAATTTGAAACCCTTCGTTGCAGTAGGAACCAATGGGCACGCATCTACAAATCCATGATGTTCTGTGAGAACAAGTTTCTGGTTCTGGGTTGATCTCATGGACATTATACCTTAACGGAATCTCCAAGAGGCAGGACTCCTCTGAATAACTGGAGGCTAGGAATAGTGGCTTTCTGTTTCAACAACAACAACAACAACAACAACAACAACAACAACAACCACTTCATTTCTGAATCACTCCAATGAGGCCTCCCAAAGTGATTTGCAATGAACCTGATGAATCAAGAACATCAGGATGAATAGTCAGTACACATATCTGGAGGAGCCTGAGGTCAGCAGTGGAAATTTAACAACAACAACAACAACAACAACAACAACAACAACAGCACATTACCCACCTGGCTGGTTGCCCCAGCCATTCTGGGCAGCTTCCAACACATATAAAAACATAATCAAACATCAAACATTAAAAACTTCCCGATACAGGGCTGCCTTCAGATGTCATATAAAAGTTGTGTAGTTCTTTATCTCCTTGACATCTGATGGGAGGTTGTTCCACAGGGATGGCTCCACTGTTGAGGGATGTTTGCCCTGGGACTGCCGTAACTATGGACTCCTGGCTTTAGTCCCTTTAAAAATAATAATAACATGATGATAAAATACACAACTCTCTCTCTCTCTCTCTCTCTCTCTCTCTCTCTCTCTCTCTCTCTGTGTGTGTGTGTGTGTAAGTAATTATATGATTGCAGACTTCTCTTTACTTCCTCCCAGCCCAGCACTGGTAGTAACTGGTAGTAAGTCCCATTGAACTCAATGAGACTTAATGCTGAATGGACAGTGTAAAGGACTCGTTTGAATCGACCAATACCTGGCTCTGTTTCCTGCTGTTTTTTGTGTGGAGTCTGCTGCTTTATCATATGTTAGTTATTCCTCTTTGATGGTCCTGGTGTTTTTGTATTGCTTCCTTTGACTTCATGCAAACCGTCCTGTGGGTGGGTCTTTTTGGGTGGGAGAGTTGCATGCAAACACATGATGCTTTCGGCAGTTTTTGGCTACCCACAGTTAGAAAAATGGGAACATCTATTCTGAGTCAGACCAGACCATCTAGCTCAGTACTATTGATGCTGTCAACACCTCTCCCTTACCGGGAGAAGGAAGGCATTGAACCTGGACCTTCTGAATGCAAGGAAGATATTCTAATGGTAAGCTATGGCAGTTCCCTTAAAAATAATAGAAAGATCCCAGTCTTCATGGAGCTGAAGAAAGGGGTTGTTTAAATGGGGACAGAAGAACTTGCCTTATGCTGAGTCAAACCAACTAGGTCAGTAGAGCATGAGACTCTTCATCTCAGGGTTGTAGGTTCGAGGCCCACGTTGAGCATAAAATTCCTGCATTTCTAAAACCCACCTACAGGTGGTACCTAACACCAAGATAACTAGCGCTAATACGACCAGGAACCTCACGAAAATGCTGGAGAGGGTGCACCTCCACAGGCACATACCTCCACACGTGGTGGGAGTGCCCCCAAATCCAACTATTCTGGACAACAACCATACAAGAAATAAGTAAAATAACCAAGCAAGTATTAGAAGTCACCCCAGAATTGATCTTACTAAACATCTTCCAAGACAATAATGCCCATTTACACCACAAAGAACTCATAACCCACCTACTCTCAGTAGCCAGAAGCATCATAGCCAGATGCTGGAAAGACCTGTCAGGAGTAAGCATCGACCAATGGTACCAAATAGTATGGGAAACAGCCCTACTAGAAAAATTAACCAATAAACTGAAACTGACATGGGGACAAATAGAAGAAGATGCCTTCACCACAGTATGGCTCCCCTTTATCACATACACAGCCCAACAAGACAATGACAAAAATCCACCAACAGCATACAAATCAGTATGGCTAACCTGATCCAAAACACCTACCCGCCCCACTCACACATGAAAACAAAGATCACCACAGCCAACCACAAATGAATAACCACACCCTAGGCCAACCCCAACCTCTCTCAGCACCAAAGGAACACAAGCGAACAGCAAAGAACCTGCACAAGCAACGCTGACACCAAACCCTACATATAGTAAGTAAAATAGATACATCGCCACCCAACCCTCCCATCTCCCCCCACCTCTTTCCCCTTTTCTTCCTAATGTCTCAACAAATGAAACTGATTTGTAAAAATGTTACATGGGAAAAATATATACGAAAGAGAGACATTGCAAACACTTTTGTAAATCAAGAAAATCTTTAATAAAAAAGAAAGAAAGAAAAATTCCTGAATTTCAGGGGGTTGAGATGGATGACCCTAGTGGTCCCAATTCTATAATTATCTCCAGAATTTCAGGCAGGAATCTTTTCCAGACCTACCGGGCAATGCTGGGCATTAAACCTGCATGCAAAGGAGATGCTCTTCCACTAAGCTAAAGCCTTTTGTCTTTTTGTTAGGAGCAGAATGCTAGGATAGATGAAACTTCACAAGTTTCACAAAGTAATTCTTCCATAGGCTCACCAGTTTTCTTTAGCGATGTGCAAGTAACCATGGTCGTATTTTCCCCCTTCCACAATAGTTTTAATTTAATTTTCATTAAATTTTAGATCAGTGCTATATATATTTTAAATGGCTGCATTGGAATGCAGCTTGACTCGCTTCCAAATGGAAGACCTTTTTTCCTCCCCTTAAAAAAAAAAAAAAGAGAGGGAGGGGTGGGGGGAAAATGGAGCGCCATCCAATAATTTTAAATTACTCTACACAGTGCATTGCAATTTAGAATTATTGGAGTGCTTCAAATTTTTATAAGCCCTTGAATTTGGAAGTGATCAAAGTTCTGGGCATACTCAGTGCAGAGCAATTTAAAATTATAAGAGCTGTCAAATTTTTATATAAGCACTTCAGTTAGAAAAGAATTCAGGAGGTCTGAGCATGTGCAAAAAAAAAGAAAAAAAAAGGAGTAATTTAAATTATTCAAGTACTTTAACTTTTTTCTTCGTATAGCTACCTTGATTTTTCTCCCCTTCCCTTTTAGGGTGGGGGATACGTGCAGCCCAAAATGACATCTTCCCCTTTCTCTCTTTTAACGTCATCCTATAAGGAGAATTTGGTTCCTGCAGATGAAATCATTATTTTAGCATTTGTGAAATGGCTATTAATGTAGATATGAACTATGCATGACATGCAGTGCACCAATTATATGGGGCAGGAAGAAAAGAATTAAATATTTTCTCTCCCTTCTGTTTTTTAAAGGGTAAATTGATGGTAGAACAAAATTTGCTGCCTGGCTTATGAGATACCAGGAGGTATCTGACTGGACCCTGCTGGAGACAAAAGATCAATCCAGCTATATATTTAGGGATTTATATATCGCCTTGCCAACAAAAGTCCGTATAGTTAAAGCTATGGTTTTCCCAGTAGTGATGTATGGAAATGAGAGCTGGACCATAAAGAAGGCTGATCGCCAAAGAATTGATGCTTTTGAATTCTGGTGCTGGAGGAGACTCTTGAGAGTCCCATGGACTGCAAGAAGATCAAACCTCTCCATTCTGAAGGAAATCAGCCCTGAGGGCTCACTGGAAGGACACATCTTGAAGCCAAGGCTCCAATACTTTGGCCACCTCATAAGAAGAGAATACTCCCTGGAAAAGACCCTGATGTTGAGAAAGATGGAGGGCACAAGGAGAAGGGGATGACAGAGGATGAGATGGTTGGATAGTGTTCTTGAAGCTACCAGCATGAGTTTGACCAAACTGCGGGAGGCAGTGGAAGACAGGAGTGCCTGGCGTGCTCTAGTCCATGGGGTCACGAAAAGTTGGACATGACTAAACAACTAAACAACAACAACAACAATAGAGTCCTTCAGAAAGATTTCTCTAGGGGTGCATAAGGAGATAAGAAGAGTCTTGCTGGATGAGACTGCCCAGGTCAAGGGTAGGCAACATGTTGCCATCCTAAAGTTGGTGGACTTAACTGCCATCAGCTCTAGCCAGCATAGTCAAGGCTCATGGATTATGGGAGCTGTAGCCATCACTATATCAAAGGTGCCACACTGATGGGCCCTAATCTAGCCGATGGTGGAGCCGATGGACCATTGCTGGTCTAGATGAATCTTACGGTGCAACCCCAGACCCTCCACATGTCCCTATTTTCCAGGGACAGTCTTGGATTTACAGAAGCCACCATGTGTTCTGATTTGATCCCAGAATGTTCCTGTTTTCCTCAGGACGTTCCTATTTTCATCAGAGAAATGTTGGAGGGTAAGGAGTTATGCAACACACACACACACACACGTCGTGCCAAGGAGATGAGTAAATTACAACCTTTGGAAGACATCTGAAGGCAGCCCTGTATAGGGAAGATTTTTAATGTTTGATGTTTTACAGTGGTACCTCAGGTTACAGACACTTCAGGTTACAGATTCCGCTAACCCAGAAATAGTACCTCGGATTAAGAACTTTGCTTCAGGATGAGAACAGAAATTGTGCTCTGGCGGCACGGCAGCAGTGGGAGGCCCCATTAGCTAAAGTGGTGCTTCAGGTTAAGAACAGTTTCAGGTTAAGAATGGACCTCCAGAACGAATTAAGTTCTTAACCCGAGGTACCACTGTATTATACTTTTATATATGTTGGAAGTCACCCAGAATTGCTGGGGCAACCCACTCAGATTGGTGGGGTATGAATAATAATAATAATAATAATAATAATAATAATAATAATAATAAATTGATGATGGAATAGGACATCCCTATTTTCATCAGAGAAATGTTGGAGGGAATTTTATGTTTTGAAGGTTATTAGTTGATGTATTAATTCTCTGTTTTTCTTTGGTGGTGATGGAATTAATTTTATTTTTCTGTATGGTGTGTTAATGTGAACAGTAACAATAAAACTAAAAAAGAGAGAAGCAGAAATGTTGGAGGGTATGCAACCCTATACATACCTCCTCAGAATTAAATTCCACTGAATTAAATGATACTTAATCAGAGGCAGGGATGCCAATTTGAATAAAATATTGGGAGGCAGGTAAGCCCCACCCTGCACAATCAACCATGATGCATGCAAACCATTTGAATGGTGATGCCCATCAACTTTGCGGGGTCAGCCAACTCAAATATTTTATTTGGCTCCTAGGAGTTAGCTGCTATGATCACAGGTAAATGGACATAGACCACTTATTTCTTTAACACCCTGCAGCGATGCAATTTTGGGAGTACCGTGAGAAATTAAAATAGCAGTAGCCAGAAGCTCAGAACTTGTCTGAGTGTTGCTTTTGCAAAAGCACCTGGGAATGCAAACAAAAGCAACCAGAAGGAGCTGGGGAATCGCATTCGCCCAGCAATAGGGAATGTGTGATTTCCTCACAATGGAGCATAGCTGTCAACTTACAGATTTGAAAATAAGGGACCAGCAGCCTCAAAAATAAGGGATCAGCAGCCAAAATTTTCCAGGCACAGGTATGTTCAACTTCTGAGCCCCTCCGAGCCAAAGGCAGAAAGCCCAGCCAGCAGCAAAACGAAGCCTCAAGACTCAAGGAAAAACACCGCCACCTCTCTGCTGGGAAGCACTGAGCAAAGGCGAGTCCCCAGTCGTTCTTAGACTTCTTATTGGGTGAGCAATGCAGCCAAGCAACACAGTTGGAGCCTCCCTCCTCCCTAGCTGGCAGGGAGGGAGGGAGAGGAGCTGCCTCCTTTGAAACCCGGGAAATGTAAGGGACATCATCAATAAGGGACTGCAGTGGGACATGGCGCTGGAATAAGGGACTGTCCCGCCAAATAAGGGACGCTTGAAGGTAACCCACAGCAATTCAGTAACGGGCTGGATATACATTTATTTATTTTCTTTCATGCTAAAAGGATTTGCCTGGAAAGACATTCACCGTTTCAGATAAAGTACCATATAGTAGGTTGGGATAGAGTTTTTTGGGGGTGTCTGTGTGCAGGTTGCAGGCCTTGCTATAGGGTCAAAGTGATTCTACTTATCATCTGCTAATGGAAAGCTATTCCACTCTCCAGCTAATTTGGGCCTCATTCTGAAATCAGCTTATTATACAAAACATCACCTTATTGAGAAGTATTATTATTAGAATGCTCATTTCTCTCTCTCCCTCTCTCTTTTTAAAAAAGGGACTAAGGTGAGAGGTGACTGTCAGAGGGAGCTTTCTCTTCAGCCAAATAACATTTTTGAACCAAAGCCAGACATAAAATTAAAGGGGAGCAGAGGTGAGTCATAGGTAAAATTCAAAAGGCGATTCGTAATAATTGATTTGAAAGCAGGAGGCATGTTAATTCTATAGTCCAGGGGTGGGAGAGAAGGATAGACGAAATATTCAAAAAATAGGAACAAAGGAAACCAGATCCTGGCTGGTTACTTGTCCGTCTCTAGGCTATATTGGTCTTTTCTAACGGGAAGCAGCTCTCTAGTGAATGGGGTCAGATTAACAGTGGGAGTCCTGTGTCCAGTTCTGGACACCACAGTTTAAGAAGGATATCAATAAGTTGGAATGTGTGCAGAGGAGGGGGGGCAACCGAGATGATCAAAGGTCTGGAAAGCAAAGGTCTATGAAGAATGGCTGAGGAAATTGGGTATGTTTTGAGGGGATGTTTAGGCAGGCAGGAGAGAATATATTATTTAATGATATCCTTGCTAACTTGCGTTAGCAAGTTCTATATCTTAGCAGAGTTCCAAACATTTCCCCTTTTAAACTGCATAGCTTGTTGCAGGCTGGTCTGAGCCTCACTATTTTTGATTGAGTTTTTGATTGAGCTGTCACTGAAATCAGGCTGCATTTTAATGTTTTGATGTATTTTAATCTTGTTTTCTAAGCTGTATTTCAATCAATTGTTTTTATATTTGGTGTTAGCCGCCCTGAGCCTGGGCTTGGCTGGGGAGGGCGGGGTATAAATAAAATTTATTATTATTATTATTATTATTATTATTATTATTATTATTATTAAAGATTTCCAGTTAGATCTGTTCTTATCCCTCTTGAAAGAGTAGACATGACAATCTGATTAAAGTCAATATAAAAGTAGTTTACTCACAATCTTTCAGTTCACAGTTAGATCCCTGAAGGCAGACTTAGGTTACAAAAGTACATATCTACATGAACTATCCCATAAGGGAGTTAGTCCCAAGTGACTGCGCCAGCTCAGGAGGAAACAGGAAGTTTTCTCCTGGCTGGTACAAAGCATCCCCTGGCATATCCATTCTAGGAATATTGTACTTGACTGCTATGTGTTTCACATCCCACATGTTTAGCATGCAGCATTGTGTTACATATGTACAAAGTTCCCAATTGAATTACTGGCACTGCCAATTCCTTATGTACACGTTCAGTTCCAGGGACACTGGAGAAATGAAGACTGGACCTACCGAATTTCCAGTTCCCTAAAGAACACACAAACCAAAATGCAAGTGTCCTTCACAATTTGTACTTCTCCGAATATTGCTCAGTATATGCCATGTGTACGACAATGCAGATATTGGGGTAAAAGAGAGCATAATATGCATATGTTACTGGAAATCTCAAGCAAAAAATAAAATAAAATGCATTGTGTTAGGGGGAAATTGCTTGCAAAAATGTGTATGTTAGAGAAAACTGCATGCAAAACTTTACGTATGAGAAAATGCGGAGGGGCTTCCTTGAGGATGTCTCACAAATTATTAGAGAAATGTGGACAGCTGAATTTATGGGAAAGTAAGAAACTGAAATTGGCAGAATTACCCATGGCTGGCATGTGGCATAGTCAGGAAAGAGCCAGTACCCAGAGGCAGGTTGGGGAGGTGCTTACTGCAGCTAGTATTCACTTACTTTGATTTTATTACTTTATTGCTTTACTTAAAAAAGAGAAACATCTTTTTAAGGGCCTGGTTCTGAGAAGAGAAGCATTGGACTGGGCGGCTGGATCCACTGCTGTTTTCTTTGCTGCAGTGATTCTGGTCCCTATACCTGATAATAGCATCCCTCTGCCCCAAAGCACTGTGGTGGAATGAGTAGCCTTCTAGCCCAGTGCTTTTTTTGCTGGCATTATTGCTTTGTTGTTGTTTAGTCATTTAGTCGTGTCCGACTCTTCGTGACCCCATGGACCAGAGCACACCAGGCACTCCTGTCTTCCACTGCCTCCCGCAGTTTGGTCAAACTCATGCTGGTAGCTTCGAGAACACTGTCCAACCACCTTGTCGTCCCCTTCTCCTTGTGCCCTCCATCTTTTCCAACAAGAGGGTCTTTTCCAGGGAGTCTTCTCTTCTCATGAGGTGGCCAAAGTATTGGAGCCTCAGCTTCAGGATCTGTCCTTCCAGTGAACACTCAGGGCTGATTTCCTTCAGAATGGAGAGGTTTGACCTTCTTGCAGTCCACGGGACTCTCAAGAGTCTCCTCCGGCACCATAATTCAAGAGCATCAATTCTTTGGCAATCAGCCTTCTTTATGGTCCAGCTCTCACTTCCCACCCAAATTGCTGCCCTCTGCCCCCTTGCTTCTGCCCTCTTCCCAGGAACATTGTAGGGAAGGAGAAATGTCGTGTCAGGGCAGAGACTCCTGGGGAAGAAAGGCAGCTCCTTATTTATTTATTTCCCAAAATTTGCATACAAAAACAAAAACAACCCACCTCAAAGAAGTTTGTGAAAAAGGTAAAACAATAAGATAATCAACAAAACAAACCAACAATTTAAAACCTTCAAAAGTAATTTAAACCAGAGATAAGCTAAAAACCAGATTAAAACACACAACAACACTCTTCATGTCCGGAACAGGCTGGCCTAAACAAAATGTTTTTTTAGCCAGCACCGAAAGGAGTAGTACAGCAAAGGCGCCTGGCAAATGTCAATAGGCAGAGAGGTCCAAAGTGCAGGTGTTGCTATGCCGAAAGATCCATTTCTTACAAATGTGGAGCTAGTATTGTGTAGCACCTGTACTGGCGCCAATTCTGCAGATTGAAGTGGCCGAGTGGGGCTATATGGGAGGAGGTGATGTCGCAGGTGAAGCTTTTTCCGCTCACATGACGCGCGGTGGATAATGCACACAGCTCTGCCCTCTACCGCCGTCTGCCATGTTTTGCATTTTGATAACAAGCAGATGTTTCTTCTAAGCCTCTTTGGGCTTAGAACCTTGCGTTGGAAAGGAGGCATATAAGTAAACTGGGCCAATCAAGAACCATGCTGCCATGTGCATTTTCTGGTCCCCAGCGCATGCTCCTGCACACGCCTTTCCACAAAATGCACCAGAACTGGATGATTCTCCTGCCAGCTTTGACATTTGATATGGTATGTACAGTTGTTTATGGTTTTTATATTATATTAATATAGTAAGGGGCCCCGCCTGCTCGCCTGCTCCCTAAAATATCACTGGTTTGCTCATTTCTATATAAAGGGTGCCTACATTCTGCATGGACTTTTCAACAATTAGTTTGATAAAATACAAATTTTGTTATGTGAAAATGGCTTTAGATACCTATTAGGTTCATAAATTACCATATAGCATATATTCAACAACAACAACAACAACAACAACAACAACAACAACAACAAAACCTGTGGCAATTTGTTGCTGACAAAGGACAGCTGGACATATAAAGGGCCCCATTACCTTCAGTAGCTTAGGGCCCCATCAAACCTAAATCTGACCCTGCACACAGCATATTGGTTTGGGATCAAATAAGGTCACAACTTCATTGGTTATAGATGTGAAGGTTTGGCCATAGGCATTGCAGTAAGCAACTGCATATGTTACTTCTACCCGTCCACTGGGAGTGTTTCTAAGGGTGAAGCCAGCGGGGGGAAAACACTCTATTTCCCACGTCAGATTGGGGTGTCCCCCAAACGGTCCCCATTGGAGGAGCGGTGTGGGCATCAGATAGGAGCCACTCCCCCCCGGAGCCTTTGAACAGGATACCCTGACGCATGGAGGAGCAGGAGGAGGCTACAACCTCCCCTCTGACCAAATCTAGGCTTACCCAATGCCTTTCCGCCTTACAAAGTCATGACGATTGCTATGCCGCTGTGGTCTAAACCACTGAGCCTAGGGCTTGCCGATCGGAAGGTCGGCGGTTCGAATCGCCGCAACGGGGTGAGCTCCCATTGCTTGGTCTCTGCTCCTGCCAACCTAGCAGTTCAAAAGCACATCAAAGTGCAAGTAGATAAAGAGGTACCACTCTGACGGGAAGGTAAACGGCGTTTCTATGTGCTGCTCTCCAGAAGCCACTTAGTCATGCTGGCCACATGACCCGGAAGCTGTCTGCGGACAAACGCCGGCTCCCTTGGCCTATAGAGCGAGATGAGCGTGCAACCCCAGAGTTGTCTGTGACTGGACCTAACCGTCAGGGGTACCTTTCCCTTTAGGCAGAAACCCAACTGGCAGTGCCGGTTTGGGGAAAATTCCTGCCTGGCACTTAAGACAGGCGACTGACATTGTCCATATCAAGGTCGTATCATCCGTGCAAAAGCCCTAAAGCAGGCCAGGGATTTATCCTTGCCAATCCTCTGCCATATATATATATATATATCCTTGCATTCATGCTAATGTTGACAGGTTTCCTCCCTGCTCTGTTCTCTCTCTCTCTCTCACACACACACTCACACACACACACACACACACACAGTCCATCCAGTCTTTGTCGCACTGTAGAAGCCAAATAGAATGTGAGGTGAGCTTGTCTCGGCAGATGAAAGATGGCAAGAAATTGGTGCTTGGGGACCAGTGTCGTGGCGACATTGCCTCGGCAGCCTTTTCTTCCCAGCCTCCCCTCTCCCTCTCATTCTCTCTGAAATGGTCTGTGCCTCCAGTAATTTACATAATACTCTTCTGACACCTTTACTTTAGTCATCAATCACAGTACCTTCTCCCAGTCTATCTTTTGTCTGAGCATGTCTCGTCTTTATCTAGCAATGCACAAAAGATTAATTTCACAGTTTCCCCCCTCCCCCCTCTTCCTTCTTTCTTTCCTTGTGAGATACAAAGCTCATGAAATGACAGAAGCAAGATAATGAAAACAACAATGCAAGCTTTTCTTTTCTTTTCTTTTCTTTTCTTTTCTTTTCTTTTCTTTTCTTTTCTTTTCTTTTTTTGTTCTTGCAGGTTGGATCTCAAGATACCTTCTTTTTTTTTCTAACTCATTGTCGGCCATCTGTCTTGGGGGGTGGAGGTCTCTTCTTGGAGTGTGTGTGTGTGTTTAATTCAGTCCTCAAGACTACCTGGAAAAGGAGGCAGGGGGTGGCAGAGGGATCCTGTGGAATGTAAAAAAAAAAAAGAAAAGGAAGAGAAACTTCCTTGCTGAATTAGGTTCCACGTCTAAGCAGTGCTCCAATTAGTATTAATCACAATGTGCAAAGCGAAACCAGGAGCGTTTGATTGACACAAATAACATCACTTCCTGTTGTGGTGTACATGAAAGGTATAGGAGCCAACGTCTCATTTGCATATGCATGTGTTCTTATTATATTGATTAACCTAGTGGAAATGATTACGGCTGAGTCGACACTCCTCGCCTTAATTTGTCTCTCTTTTTGTTCCTCTCGTTTTAAGCAATTTTTGGACACGCACAAACAGGTTTCTGAGGGTTTTTCGGTGGTGTTCAGCAGGCTTTTATTCCCTTCGGCTGCTGCTTCACCTCACTGCCCTTTTCTCTTTTTTTGCCCTTGCTGTCCTCATCCTCACATGCCCTCACTGCCCTTAATCTAATTGGACATGGTGAATCACATGATTTTTTTTTTTTTTTTGTCAATGACTGAATTCGTGATGCGTTTCCACCTGGCGAGACACTCACACTTAGTGATGTGAGAATTTTGTGGGGAGGGGGTAATTAGTATGATTGTATCAAATATAATGATTTTGAAGAGAACATCTGATATAGAGAATATTTAATTTGGTCCTAGAACTAATGTTAGGAAGAAAATATGATGTGAAAGAGGAGGAATATTAAGAAATGGAGTCAACAATATGGGGTATAATGATTTTTCAGTGCCAGGTGTCCTAACTAGAGAAAGGTCATTGTTGGAAGATAGCTCACCTCTTCCTCTGTCCCAAATCCTATTGGATATAAGGAAATATTAGGTAAATGCTCATCTCTATGAGTGGAATGTGTGTTTGCCTGCATTTTGGGAGGCTTACAGTTAAGTGATGGGTGCATCTGTCAATTTTTGTTCCTCCCAGTTCCTCATTTTTTCCACTTTTAAATTCAGTTCTCCACATTTCCGCAGCAATTTTCATTATTTTTAATAAGAAAAAAAACCCTAATCACCAGCATTTTTGTGTGAATTTATATATTTTTTAATGCAGTTCTGCCTAAGAGACACATTTTCGAAAGGCCGTTTTTCCTTTTGTATGTACAACATGCATTTGTGTGCCCACTTCCCCCTAATGTGCGTTTCTGTATATATTGACTGGAGCAACACATCACAAAATTCAGTAGGAATTGAGTAGCTTCTCATCTCATGCTGATGACACCCAACAGCCATCCTGACTCAGCCTCAGACACATTGATCAAATGTTTGGAAGCCGTGGCTGGATGGCTACATGGGAGCTGGTTGAAGTTAAATCCTTCAAAGAAAGAGGTCCTTTGGCTGGGTCGGGACGATATGGGGTTGGGGGCCCAACTCCCATCTCTTGTGGGGGCGCAATTAGTGTCAGCACCTTCCGTTAAGAGTTTGTGTGCAATCTTCGACGCCTCCCTTTCTATGGAGGCGCAGGTTACGGCTCACTGCGAGAAGCCAAGTTACAGGGAACCAGTCAGAGGGACTTCTCGGTAGTGGCACCCACCCTGTGGAACGCCCTCCCACCAGATGTCAAAGAGAACAACAACTACCAGACTTTTAGACGACATCTGAAGGCAGCCCTTTTTAGGGAAGCTTTTAATGTTTGAGGCATTACTGTATTTTAATATTGTGTTGGAAGCTGCACAGAGTGGCTGGGGAAACCCAGCCAGATGGGCGGTGTATAAATAATAAAATATTATTGTTATTATTACAACAAAGGCGGCATTTTTTTCATCTGCACCAAGCTAAGCAGTTGGTCCTTTATCTCTCTTGCCCTGACCTTGCCACTGTGATCCATGCGATGGTCAGTTCCAGGCTTGATTGTTGTAACTCAATCTACGTGAGGCTGCCCTTGAAACTGACCCAGAAACTCCAGTGGGTGCAGAATGCCATGGCAAGACTCCTCATGAGGTCCTTGCCATGGGAGCACATTCATCCAGAGCTATACCAGCTGCACTGGCTCCTGGTGGAGTACAGGATCAGGTTTAAGGTGCTGGTTTTGACCTTTAAAGCCCTATATGGCCTAGGACCCTCGCACCTACGGGATTGCCTCTCCTGGTATGTCCCACGGAGGACCTTAAGGTCTGCAAATAATAACACTCTGAAGATCTCAGACCCCAGGGAGATTAGACTGGCCACAACCAGAGCTGGGGCCTCACAAAAGACCAAGGCCCTGTGGGATTTGACATCTTTCTGCAGGGCCTGCAAGACAGAGCTGTTCCGCCAGGCCTTTGGTCTGGGTTCAGTCTGAATCTTTTCTTTCTGTATAAGAACAAGCATTAAAGAGGCCTCCTAGCCCACTCACAGGTCCTTTATAAGACCAGTGGTAACATTTGGCATGGAGAATATTAACCACTCTCAATTTTACCTGAGGGCTGCCACCTGTCCAGATTTTAATTTGTTCTGAACTAATTTTAAGATGTATTTTAATTAACTGATGCCAACTTTCAAGACTGGTGTGTGCGTATAGATATATACATCATTTTATTTTCATGCCTCCTTTCCATGGTTAAAAGCATGCTCAAGGCGGCATACAAACTAAAAAAAAATCACATAATTAAAATGTAACAAATGTAGTCATAAACAATAAATGAAAAGTGCATAACCAAATAAAACAATTTCCACATACCGTATTTTTCGTCCTATAGGGCGCACCAGCCCATAGGACGCACCTCGTGTTTTTTTGGGGGGGGGAAATGATTTTTAAAAAATTATTTCCCCCCCCAGCCGCGGCTGCAGCCCCAAGCCTTGCGCACACCTGCCCGAAGCACGGGGCTCCCTCCGAAGGGCGCCCCGTGCTTCGGGCGGCAGGCTGCTGCCCCAAGCCTTGCGCGCCCAGCGGGACCTCCCACCGGGCGTGCAAGGCTTGCGCACACCTGCCCGAAGCACGGGGCGCCCTCCGGAGGGCTCCCCATGCTTTGGGCGGCAGGCTGCCGCCCCAAGCCTCGCGCGCCCGGCGGGAGGTCCCGCCGGGCGCGCAAGGCTTGCACACACCCGACCGAAGCACGGGGCGCCCTCCTTCGGGCGGGAACTCCCGCCAGGCGCGCAAGGCTTGCGGATAGCTTCCTGAAGCCTGGAGAGCGAGAGGGGTCGGTGCGCACCGATGCCTCTCGCTCTCCAGGCCTCAGCGAAAGCCTGCATTCGCCCCATAGGACGCACACACATTTCCCCTTCATTTTTGGAGGGGAAAAAGTGCGTCCTATGGGGCGAAAAATACGGTACATCATAAAGATACAAAATAAAGATACAAAATCATAATGTCAATAGTAGCAATAACCGCCCCCCCCCCCCGGCACAATAAACCCAACAAACCCAACAAACACAATAAAGCTTTTGTAGCTGGAGTCAGTCAGGGCCCACAGCTCCCAGGCCAGGTAGGAATAGACCTGCGAGGCAGGGAACAGGTCTTCCACGTCTCACAGCCAAGATGGTGTATGTGTGTGTGAACTGTAGGCAAATATGAAGCTGCTTGATTGTAGGTCAGATTATTTATCCCTATAGCCCAGTCTTTTCTACTGTGTGTGTGTGTGTGTGTGTGTGTGTGTGTGTGTTCCAGTTGCTACAAATCATTGGAGGGGAGAGTGCTTTTATGTTTGGGTCCTGCTGGAAGGTTTCCCATAAAAATCTGGGTGGCCACTGTGAGAACAGGATGCTGGAGTAGATGGGCCATTGGCCTCATCCAGCCAGGGCTCTTCTTATGTTCTTTTGTGTGCGTAGGGCCATTCATATGTTACATTCAGTTAGTGCACAATCTGTGTATCCAGATACTGGATTTGTATGCTCACATGCAACATTAAACAAGTGCATGTTCTCTAAATAACAACAACAACAATAACAACAACAACAATTTATTTATACCCCACCCATCTGGCTGGGTTTCCCCAGCCACTCTGAGCGGCTCCCAACCAAATATTAAAAACACAATACAGCAATAAACCAAGGGACGCAGGTGGCGCTGTGGGTTAAACCACAGAGCTTAGGACTTGCCGATCAGAAGGTTGGCACTTCGAATCTCCGCGATGGGGTGAGCTCAAAAGTACGTCAAAGTGCAAGTAGATAAATAGGTACCGCTCTGGCAGGAAGGTAAACAGTGTTTCCGTGCACTGCTCTGGTTTGCCAGAAGTGGCTTTGTCATGCTGGCCACATGACCTGGAAGCTGTACGCCAGCTCCCTCGGCCTATAGAGCGAGATGAGTGCCGCAAACCCCAGAGTCGGCCACGACTGGACCTAATGGTCAGGGGTCCCTTTACCTTTACCTTTACAGCAATAAACAATAAAAACCTCCCTAAACAGGGCCACCTTCATACGTCTTTTAAAAGTAAAATAGTTGCTAATTGCCTTGGCATCTGCTGGGAGGGCGTTCCACAGGGCGGGTGCCACTACCAAGAAGGCCCTCTGCCAGGTTCCCTGTAACCTCACTTCTCACAGCGAGGGACCCGCCAGAAGGCCCTCGGAGCTGAACCTCAGTGTCCGGGCTGAACGATGGGGGTGTATACAAGTGTTGAGCTGTACCAACTGGCACTCTTCAACACAAACTCTTGTATATGTGTAGAGACAGCTTGTACCTGTGTTCAGTGTAATGTGTGAACAAGCCTCGTGTATGGAGAGGCCAGAGATTGAAACTGGGCACACCACCTGCAAAGCATTTACTCTGCCACTGACGTCCAAGTTCTGCATCCCTCACCACAGCTCTGACCCTCTTGGTCATTGATGGCCAGTCCCTGTGAATTTCCCCTCTCAATAGGCCAATATTTTCTCTTTCTGTGTTGCCACCATTGATTTTGTACTATTCGTACCATGGAATTTGCACCATCCCTTCTTTTGGCTAAGACTTTTCAGTGACTGAGGAAAGTTTGCATCACCACTAAGAATGTTTGCTATCACTAATGAAACTCTTTTTGCTGCTTCTCTCTCGAAGAGAATAGCAAAATTCACTGCAAAACTTCACTTCAGCCAGACTTTAGAATGCGAATCTAAAAAGTTAGCCTGCAAATTCCAGTTATTGTGGGGAATGTTGCTCCTTGCTTTCAACAAGGGTCTGGTTTACCCCCACTGATGACAAAAATCAGTCCCAAACCTCTGTGTGTTCAGGTCTTCCTTAGAGCCGGTCCAAAGGGAAAGATCTTTCCTCCCCCTTTATGGAAGAAAAAAAAAAGACTTCCCTTTAAGAGGCTTTCACTTTTAACCAGCAGATCTATAATAAAAGAAGGAAAGCCTCTAGTCACTCATTTGAGCTGCTAAGAGATGCCTGGAGGCCAACATTCCTGCTGTGAAAGGGGTTACGGACATGTCATAAGGGGGTCGTCGGTGAAAAATATCCCCAACTTTTGTTATTCTTAAGCCTAAATCAAAAAGCTTTCGTGCACAAACCACCAAGGGAACGCACACTCAAAAGCCGAATGTGGTATCAATTATTTCTCTGGGCATCCTCTTTTTGTTAGAAGAGGCAAAGAGGATTGCCTGAGAGTCAATAATAGCATGACTCCAGCTCAGATTACTAAATAATGAAATGCTAAACTTGGCCTCGAGTGAGGGCCGTTGTCGCTCTCTCTTAGGGACCGGAGGCCTCAATTAAATCGGAGGATGGCGTTCCGTGCATGAGGAAAAAGGGATGCTTAAGGGGCGGCGACTTCATACCAGATTTTACATTTTTAACTAGCCCTGAAAGAATTTGGGGAAGGCTCTGTTTGTTGTCACCCAGAGGCATTTGTCATGGTGGAGTTCATGCAAGAAGTAGGTTGGCTGTTATGTGACTTACAGTTACGGTGATCTGCAGCGCAAACTTAATTTGTCTGGATTGAGTGCACTGTGAGTCCTTAGGAGGGCTTTGAGGGAATTTAGGAAGAGCACTGCCCAATCCAACCAAAGGCCTATCAAGTCCTCCATTTTGTTCCCACAGTGGCCAAGCAGATGCCTTCAGGAAGCCCATAAGGTGACTCTCAGCACCCTTAGGGAGGATATGGCCCGACATGAACAATAATGGCTTCCTTCCAGGTAGGAAGGAACCTTGCAGAAGGCACAGTATTAGGAAGAATGCAGTAGTTTTCAAAGAACTATTTTCAGACTGGCTCACCTGCTGTGAAGAAGAAGAGTTTGGATTTGATATCCCACTTTATCACTATCCGAAGGAGTCTCAAAGCGGCCAACAATCTCCTTTCCTTTCCTCCCCCACAACAAATACTCTGTGTGGTGAGTGAGGCTGAGAGACTTCAAAGAAGTGTGACTGGCCCAAGGTCACCCAGCAGCTGCATGTGGAGGAGCGGGGAAGCGAACCCGGTTCCCCAGATTACGAGACTACTGCTCTTAACCACTACACCACACTGTGGAACTCCTATGCATTGTAAAGCCAGCATGGTGTAGTGGTTAAGACAACAACAACAACAACAACAACAACAACAACAACAACAACAACAACAACAATTTATTTATACCCCGCCCATCTGGCTGGGCTTCCCCAGCCACTCTGGGCGGCTTCCAACAGAATACTGAAATGCAATAATCTATTAAATATTAAAAGCTTCCCCAAACGGGGCTGCCTTCAAATGTCTTCTAAAAGTTTGGTAGCTGTTTTCTTCTAAAAGTTTGGTAGCTGTTTCATCTGGTGGGAGGGCGTTCTACTACCGAGAAGGCCCTCTGCCTGCTTCCCTGTAACTTGGCTTCTTGCAGTGAGGGAACCACCAAAAGGCCCTTGGTGATGGACCTCAGTGTCCAGGCAGAACAATGGGGGGGGGGGAGACACTCCTGCAGGTGAACTCATAATCTGGTGAACTGGGTTCGCTTCCCCGCTCCTCCACATGCAGCTGCTGGGTGACCTTGGGCTAGTCAAATTTCTCTGAAGTCTCTCAGCCTCACTCACCTCACAGAGTGTTTGTTGTGGGAGAGGAAGGGAAAAGAAGATTGTTATCCACTTTGAGACTCCTTAGGGTAGTGATAAAGCAGGATATCGAATCCAAACTCTTCTTCTAAAGGATTTTAGCTAATCTCTTTAGGCATACACTGAGGGGCTATCCACACTTAACTTTGTTCCACTCTTTCCAAGCATGGTACATGCTTCAATGATATATGTCTGGGTGATTTTTCCCCCTTCAGAGCTTTCCTCATGAAAACCCACTCTTTAAAGCTCAATTGGACCAAACAGCAATCCATAGAAAACCCAAATGGACATTTCCTCTGATTGAGTGCTGAAGAGTGGGTTTTTGTGGAGTAATCTTCAGGGCAAAATGGATTTTTTAAGCAAGGACCTGTGCCTGGAATGAGTGATTGAAAAGGTAAGTGCAGATAAGCCCTCAGTTCTTCCAGAGTATTGGCTAGATACCCTGTGTTTCATCATTCTGTATGACTTGGGTGAAAGAGCATACAGTGCCCAACACTCTACGGCCACTGAATATTGTAGGGGAAAACCTGTTTGGTGGAAGAGCTGATTTTCAAGTAAGCTTAACTGGTCTTCTCATGGTGGAGCTCTTAAGGAGCTTCTAGCAGGGAACGCAAATCCCCATAGAGCACAGTTTGAAGACTAGTGCAGCAGAAGACAATTTGGAAAGAGCGCAAGAATCAGTAACCACATCCCTTCCTGTATTAAGGAAGTCAGCCATTCTTTCCTAAAGTTGTCATGCAACTGTAGTTAAAAAGATGAAGATTGTTGGCAGATTCAGAGGAGGAAAGGAGTGGCAGTTTTTGTGTGTGTGTGTGTGGGGGGGAGATAAAAAAGATTTTGGTTGACAAAAACCCCTTCTTTCGTCTCAGATCTTGATGGTTTCCAGTTTGGTTAATTTTACACTGACGGCTCAAGACGCCGAAGACATATGAATTTCTCTCTCTGCGTGTCTTTTGTTTTCCTCCCCACTTCCCTCCCTCAAATGAAATTAGCACTATTCTGTCACTCCAGGTGATACGAAGAGGGGAGTCTCTATGCAAGCCGATTTATCTGAAACTGTCAGCTGTTTTGAGGACGTCAAGTACTGAGGGTATGTGTTCTTCCACAGTTGCCGGCTGGCTCTTAAGAAGACCCCGTCCCTCATTAAGAGAGCGACGAACTACACTTGAAAGTGTCTCCCCCTCCTTGTTCTCCCCTTGCAAACATTGCAAGAACAGATTTCGTGTTTTAAAATGCCACGTTCTTCAGCGCTAGGCCCAAAAGCTTCCCTTGCTGTCTATAGCTTGCCTCTTTCTCTTTGTGTGAAATACTCAGTGTTATCGATATTGTCCCTTACAGAGATTTTGTGTGTGTGTGTCTGGAGGGTGTCCGCGAAGGGAAAAACTTGAAGCCATCATCACATGTGACAGTTACGGGAAATCAGCATGCCAAGGTATGAATCGGCTTCGTCCACATTATGTATCCTAATAAATGTCTGTCTTCAGAGGCAGGGTGCTTGTCGGGAGCTGCCGACATCTCCCACAATGCCTTTCTGTGACGACTCTGAGCAGCCGCCGTTGTTAGAAGCTGCCGCAACACAAAAATAAATCAACGCGTCCTGTCACCGAGTGGCATCTTTCTGATCAGTCTTGCTTGACAAACTTTCTCCTTTGCTGGGCGGAAAAAATAAAGAAAAGGAGGAAGATGCAAATGGATTTGGATAGCAAGTGGGTTTTGTTTTTTTGCCGCTGCTGCTGGTTTATTTATTTGCTTGCAAAAGCTTGGCATTTGTCGAGCTTTATTAACCTGTTTATCTGCTAGCGAGGTCCTGCTTTGGGTGATTTGAGCAAAAGGCCCGTCGTTGCGATGGGCTGGGAAGAGAAAGGGCCTGTTTGTTACAAGGTCTGGTTTGGCCAAATGTAGAGTGAAAGGCATTGCAGCCTGTGATTAGCCAGGGCAGTGGCTCAGAAGAGATGGTTGTGCTTGACCATATAACACTGGTCCTGAAAGACCTGGGTTACATATGCTTCAGATTATAGACGCTTCAGGTTACAGACCCAGAAATAGCACCTCGGGTTAACAACTTTACCTCAGGATGAGAACAGAAATCAAGTGGCGGCGCAGCGGCAGCAGCAGGAAGCTCCATTAGCTAAAGTGGTACCTCATGTTAAGAACAGTTTCAGGTTAAGAACGGACCTCCAGAACAAATTAAGTTCTTAACCCGAGGTACCACTGTATTGGCTCCCAGTACATTTCCAAGCACAATTCAAAGTGTTGATGCTGACCTTGAAAGCCCCAAATGGCCTCGGCCCAGTATACCTGAAGGAGCGTCTCCACCCCCATCGTTCTGCCCGGACACTGAGGTCCAGCTCCGAGGGCCTTCTGGCAGTTCCCTCCCTGCAAGAAGTGAAGTTACAAGGAACCAGGTAGATGGCCTTCTCGGTAGTAGCACCCGCCCTGTGGAACACCCTCCCAGCAGATGTCATGGAAAGAAACAACTATCTGACTTTTAGAAGTCACCTGAAGGCAGCCCTGTTTAGAGAAGTTTTTAATGTTTGATGTTTTATCGTGTTTTTAATATTCTGTTGGGAGCTGCCCAGAGTGGCTGGGGAAACCCAGCCAGATGGGAGGGATATAAATAATAATAAATGATGAAAAAGAAGAAGAAGAAGATGATGCATGCATAGGGCCCCTCGATGGGCAGGGTATAAATAATAAATAAAAATGATGTTGATGATCATGCATGCATAGGGCCCCTTCACACGGATGCTGAATGCATGTCATCCAACAGGGTGTGGAGCCAGATGCTTATAAACTTGCGGGGGCATGTTTAGTAGGCACAGCGCTATATTACTGCAGGAATAGGGACCCTCCAGCCCAGGAGCCCAACATGGCCCTCTTATGCTCTCTATCTGGCCCTTGAGACCCTCTGTTTTTCACCCTCTCTTTGGCTGACTGGCCTATGCCCTTGAACTCTGACAGTGCCTCTTGCTTCTCTGGAAGGAGGAAAGAGAGTGAGAAATGTAGCCTATTGCACACATAACAACCTATTAGTTGCTCTGCCCCAATGGCCCCATCTCCCATTGGCTTGTGGCCCCCGGAAGGTTCCCTGGAAGGTAATGTGGCCCTTGGGCTGTAAAAGTAGGCCATGTTGATTTTTTCTCGAACTTTAACTTTCCGAAAATGAGGTGAGGTGCTAAATGCCATGTTGGGGCTTGAGCTGGGAAGGGAATCTCAATCTCAGAGTTGTGAGTTTAAGCACCACATTGGGCAAAAAGATTCCTGCATTGCAGGGGTAGGACTAGATGACCCTTGAGGTCCCTTCCAACTTTGCTGTTCTTTGATGCTATGACTTGGGAATTCCAAAGATATTTTGGTTGAATTGATATGATTTAGTTTTGCTTGGTAAAGAAAATGTGTGTCAAACTGTATAGAAAATGATTGCATTGCAGTTATAGTGTATTGTTTGTACGTGGGGCTACCTTTGAAGGTGATCCGGAAACTACAACTAATCCAGAATGCGGCAGCTAGACTGGTGACTGGGAGTGGCTGCCGAGACCATATAACACCGGTCTTGAAAGACCTACATTGGCTCCCAGTACGTTTCCAAGCACAATTCAAAGTGTTGGTGCTGACCTTTAATGCCCTAAATGGCCTTGGTCCAGTATACTTGAAGGAGCGTCTCCACCCTCATCGTTCTGCCCGGACACTGAGGTCCAGCGCCGAGGGCCTTCTGGCGGTTCCCTCACTGCGAGAAGCCAAGTTACAGGGAACCAGGCAGAGGGCCTTCTCGGTAGTGGCGCCCTCGGTGTGGAACGCCCTCCCACCAGATGTCAAAGAGAACAACAACTACCAAACTTTTAGAAGACATCTGAAGGCAGCCCTGTTTAGGGAGGCTTTTAATGTTTGATGTATTGCAGTATTATAGTAATTTTTTTGGAAGTCGCCCAGAGTGGCTGGGGAAGCCCATTCAGATGGGCGGGGTATAAATAATAAATAAATTATTGTTGCTGTTGTTGTTGTTGTTATTGTTGCTTGCTTATTATTATTATTATTATTATTATTATTATTAAGCATGACCTGTCATTTTCAGAAGGTAAAATTAAAATTCTGTGGTTTTCCAAAAGCAGTATATGTGCTTCTTCATCAAACCAAGCTAAATGTTCTCCAAGCACAAAAAATAATAGCAGATTTGAATTCCTCACAGTGGAAAACGTATTTTTAAAATCCCTCATTGGAGAGATTTGCAAAAATTGTTTCACCCCTTAAGATGACAGTGTAAAAGCTTCCCCACATTAATAGGAACAGTCCTTAGAGCTGTATTGGAATGGGATGCTAGAACGCAGGAAGGTGATAGAGAGAATAGTGGGAGCTAGCTATGAGGAACAAAGCAAAAAATCGGTCTTAGTAATGTCTTAGGGCAGGTTGTTGTTGTTGTTGTTTAGTCGTTTAGTCGTGTCCGACTCTTCATGACCCCATGGACTAGAGCACGTTGAACACTGTCCAACCATCTCTTCCTCTGTCGTCCCCTTCTCCTTGTGCCCTCCATCTTTCCCAACATCAGGGTCTTTTCCAGGGAGTCTTCTCTTCTCATGAGGTGGCCAAAGTATTGGAGCCTCAGCTTCAGGATCTGTCCTTCCAGTGACCACTCAGGGCTGATTTCCTTAAGAATGGATGCGTTTGATCTTCTTGCAGTCCATGGGAGTCTCAAGAGTCTCCTCCAGCACCATAATTCAAAAGCATCAATTCTTCGGCGATCAGCCTTCTTTATGGTCCAGCTCTCACTTCTGTACATCACTACTGGGAAAACCATAGCTTTTACTATACGGACCTTTGTTGGCAAGGTGATGTCTCTGCTTTAGGGCAGGTTACAGCAATATAAAAATACAATATTAAAATCACTTAGAAAATTTGACTATCAGAAGAATTGGAGGATGATCTGAAACAAAAGTCTTGGGTGTCAGAGTTATAGAATTTGGGTGTCAGAGTTATAGAATTTCACTACAGCAGAAAGTGAAGCAAACAATGTAGCTTTGGACAGAAGATGAGCTGCAGCTGAATGGAAACCTTCCTGCATGTGACAATGACTTCTTACAACCCTTTCTGGCTGCAGATAGATACTTAAAAAATAGATACTTTTGACTCATTTTAAAAAAGCACGGAAAAGGGAGAGACCTTTCAACATTGTTGCAAATGTCCATGAAAGCACCCCCATTTTTGAGTTGAACCCAGAATGGAAGTTTTGAAACTTTGCTTGCTGTAGGCCATAAGAAATTTGCCTTCGTTGTTTTAGAATGATACCTCCCAAGTTATGGACTCAGTGTCTGCAATGGAATGTTGATGAATACAGTGGTACCTTGGGTTAAGTACTTAATTCGTTCCGGAGGTCCGTTCTTAACTTGAAACTGTTCTTAACCTGAAGCACCACTTTAGCTAATGGGGCCTCCCGCTGCTGCCATGCCGTCGCTGCTGTGCCACTACTGCACGATTTCTGTTCTCACCCTGAAGCAATATTCTTAATCCGAGATACTATTTCTGGGTTAGCAGAGTCTGTAACCTGAAGCGAATGTAACCTGAAGCATATGTAACCCGAGGTACCACTGTATTCCAAATGGGTTAGAAATGTGTGTGTGTGTGACTATCTAAATGCATTCCATGCTTTATCTAACACTGAAGAAATAACGTCCCCCTCCCCCTTAAGAACTGTTGTTGTTTTTCATATGGAAATTTATGCAGATTAATTGACAAATCAATTAAAACTCACGAGATGCACCAGCTAAGGCTTTGCTAATTGGGGGACGGCTCTGGTGTCTTTGTGCCTGCCTGTGTCTTTGTGTGTGTGCAAATAAAACAAACACACATGCAAACTTTTCTTTTTGTGCAAAATTTAGGAACTAATTGTAGGAGCCAAGTAGGGATAGAAATTGACCTCTTGACCTCTGCAGTCACCCATCACGGACCACATCACGATTCTTACATGCTGATGGGTACTGGATTTTGATATCCATCTATCAATCTATCTGGGGGTGGGGGTTTGGAACATACTGAAGAATCCTTTCAAAATGAGATTTAACTGGGTTGGAAATGCTAACTAATTGGCACCCATATTTATCTTTCAGGAGAGATCTCCCATTTGTTTGAAGAACCAGCCTAGACCTTCAAAATAGCATACTAAAAAAGGGAGGGGGGGGAAGTATTGCTTGAAAACAACAGCTGAATCAATTAAACTTGATTTGGCAGATCGGCTTCTGACAAATAGAAAGAAATTTCTGATTAGGCCCTGGAAGAAAAGAAAACCACCTTCTCCTTCTCCTCCTTCTCCTCCTTCTCTTTCCACCCCCCTCCAAACCAAGGCTCCTTCTATTCTCTCTTCCTTTAAAGCCAGGAGATGTCAGAAGGGGTGGGTACTGATATGCAAAGAAGCGGCCTCCATAACCAAAGTAGCCTGCAAAATTAGGTGTCAGCATGCAAAGCTTATTGATGTATGAATGCGGAAAATGAAAGCCTGCAGTAGACAGACAGGGCTAAAGGTGAGACAAGCGCGGAGAGAGCAGCTGTACATCTACGTCAAGGTGTTGCTATATAAGCCTTGCCTCCCCCCTTCCCTCCTCTCTCTCTCTCGCTCCTGGAGGGCCACAGCCTAACAAGCAAAGCTGGTCCATAAATGATGAAACAATACAATGTAGGCACTCACTGTGTGAATATCAAATAAATTGACTTGGTCTCTCTCTCTTTCTCTCTCTTTTACCCCCACCCACCCTACCCAACACCACCTCCCCTTTTGCTCTCCCTCCCTCTCTCTCCCCCCCCATCAAAGTATGCCTGTGTATTCATTAATAAATTCATATCCTGAGTTTTCAATAAAAGAGAGAAAACGCAGTGTAAACTGGAGTTACTTAGTGACACCCGGCTCATTGCTTTTTATTGTAGCTCGCAGCTACGAAGCCTTCACGAGTGCACTAGTAGAATTTATTACTGTCTGTCTTTGTGGCAACTTGGCAATGGGAGCCTTTTGAAGAAAATTGACCTGCACTTCATGAATATGATGAAAAATGCCAATAACGCTACAAAGACGGCGCTCTTGACATTAGTGGGCCGGGAACTGAGGAGACGGTAATGAAAGGGTTGCAATTATGAACCCGTTACACTTTCTTACACGCCATCGGGGGCTGTGCAATTTCAGGCGGCTCCAAAGTCCTGCTATCTGGCGGCAAGCACAGCCTCCCAGTGCATGATGGGAAAGCCCGGGTCTTCATTATGCTCCGGTCTTTTAATTCTCCTTCTTTGTTTATTTAAAGAAGGTGAACGGTGGAGGGTAGCCTCGCGTAGAGCCGGCGTTACTGATCTGTTAAAGCAACTTCACCGGCCACCAGTCCATTTCTGGGCACAATTTGAAGTGCTGGTTCTGACCCATGGGCAGATCTGTTTTATCCTACCCTCCAACATGTTGAGTCCCCAAATTGGGACACACATTTTCCCATCTATGCTCTACATGGGCTCCCCCTGATCTACACAGTACATGATATTTCCTTTTAAAAGAATACAGTAGTACCTCTGGTTGCGAACGGGATCCATTACAGAGGCCTGTTTGCAACATGAAAAGAGCGCAGCCCGAAGCGGCGCATCTGCACACATGGGTTGTGATGCGCATGCGTGTGACGTCATTTTGTGCTTCTGCACATGCGCTTCTGGTGAAAACCTGGAAGTAACCCTTTCCAGTACTTCCGGGTCACTGCGGGATGTAACCTGAAAGAACGTAACATGAAGCAAACGTAACATGAGGTATGACTAATTGATAAGTTATACAACAACAGGAATGCCAGGTCATTGTCCTATGTACCTTACTTTTCCATGTGTAGGACTAGGTTTTTTTCTTTAAAAATAATGCTAAGAAATGGGGGTCACCTTATACATAGCATAGGCTGGATGTTTGGTTGCTGTATCAATGGGAGGTGTTGATTGGCTGACGCTGCGACAATTGGGTGGATGATTGGCAGCTTATGCTGGTGAGGGGACAGACGAGAGGCGGATTTTGCGACACATGTGGGTGAGCATTTTACTGCAACCCCCCCCCAAAAAAGCTCAAAAACTCTGGACAACCCTCCGCAAAAAGAGCCCAACAATTTCTTAAATTTGAGTCCCCCAAAATAGGGGGCATCTTATACATGGAAAAGTAAGTAGTCGGAGTGACTCTCAGCACTTATCAAAATGGTCATTGATTATCCTTTTAATCCATCTGGATTCTGCAGCTGGGTGCCTTCATACCTGTAACATGTGAAAAGGATGTTGGTGTCCCACGGAACGTAAACTGTACTTGTGCCAGTAGAGAAATGCAGCTGCTAAAAAAAAACCAAAACCTAAACACAGAAACAAAGTCTCAGGGATGAGGAGTTTCACACTCTTCTGTAGTGGTTCAGGTGGCAACTGGTTCTGGGTGCAATATTTCAAGAAGCATTGACACAACAGTTTATGCCAGGGGTCAGCAACCTTTTTCAGCCATGGGCCGGTCCACCATCCCTCAGACCATGTGGTAGGCCGGACTATATTTTGAAAAAAAATATATATGGATGAATTCCTATGCCCCACAAATAACCCAGAGATGCATTTTAAATAAAAGGACACATTCTACTCAGGTAAAAACACGCTGATTCCTGGACGGTCTGCAGGCCGGATTTAGAAGGCGATTGGGCCAGATCCGGCCCCTGGGCCTTAGTTTGCCTACCCCTGTTTTATGCCGTTTTCATGACCTTGACCTGTTAATTTCCACATGAGAACCATAGACTCATGGAATTGTAGAGGGAAGGGAAGGGAACCCGGGGGTCATCTAGTCCACCCCCCTGCAATGCAGGAACCTTAACTGAAGCATCCATGACAGATGACCATCCAATTGTTGCTTAGAAACCTTCAATGAAGGAGAGCCCGCCACCTTCATTATATCCAGGCTTTCTCACGATGTAAAAGCTACTTCCAGAAAACTAATGGAATATAGTACAGTGGTACTTAATTCGTTCTGGAGGTCCGTTCTTAACCTGAAACTGTTCTTAACCTGAAGCACCACTTTAGCTAATGGGGCCTCCTGCTGCTGCTGCGCCGCCACACGATTTCTGTTCTCATCCTGAAGCAAAGTTCTTAACCCGAGGTAATATTTCTGGGTTAGCGGAGTCTGTAACCTGAAGCGTCTGTAACCTGAAGTACCACTGTACATGCTTGGCACTTAATTCTGCTGCATTTGTCTCCAGAGGGAGGGGGTAATCCATTTTCAGCCCCTTTAAATCTGGAAAATTGCAGGAGCAAAGTGTTGAAATGGCAGGGGGGTGGGGTGTATATCGATGTACAGTTTCCTCCTGCTGTTTTCATGGGTGAACAGAACCACACAGGGTGCAGAGAGGGTGGGAGAATGTTGTCCAGTGACGCTCCTTGTTTTGTCACACCATGCCCACCGGTGTGAACAAAATTCAGCCCCACTAGCTGGAAATCTCAGTCAGAAAGCTACCGTTGCACAACCCGAGAGGTGCTGCGTGCAGTGTGAAAGGAACATTAGAAAACAGGACAGAAGCCTTAGCGTTATAATCAGGAAAACTAACGCAACATTTCCCACAGCTGAATGCAACCCCAAGAGGGCTTCTGATAGAGATCTCAACAAGCAGGCACGAGTACCTCCAGATAGCACAGGCCCAAACCATTTAAAGCTTTAAAGGTTAAAGACATCACTTTCAATTGGGCCTGGCAACACGCTGGAAGACTCCGCAGCTGGGATAATACAGGCGCTATTGAAGCTAACTGCTGCACACCCATGAGGACTCTCATTTTGGACTCGGCTGGTGTTTCCAGACTATCCTTAAAGGCAGCACCACATAGAATGAATTACAGCAGCCTAGCCTGGATGTGGCCAGAGCGTGGACCCCTGTGACCAGGTCGGCTGTGGCCAGAGATGCTGTTTGCCCATGAGCCAACACTGATAAAATGCATTTCTGGGTACCAATGCTGATAGGTTCCTAAGTCAGCACTGAATCCAGCATTCGTTGTAATCCTTCTTCCAGAACCAGGGCATTTGTGTTTGTGCATGAGTGTCCAATTTCTCTCTCTCTCTTTCCCTTCCTCACCTCCCTTCTCTCTCCATCCCGAAAGCTTATACAATGGTACCTCGGGTTAAGTGCTTAATTTGTTCTGGAGGTCCGTTCTTAACCTGAAACTATTCTTAACCTGAAGCACCACTTTAGCTAATGGGGCCTCCTGCTGCCGCCACGCTGCCGGAGCATGATTTCTGCTCTTATCCTGAAGCAAAGTTCTTAACCTGAAGCATTATTTCTGGGTTAGCGGAGTCTGTAACCTGAAGCATATGTAACCTGAAGCATATGTAACCTGAGGTACCACTGTACCCAGAACTAACTTAGTTGGTTTCGAAGGTGCTACTGGACAATTTATTATTATTATTATTATTATTATTATTATTATTATTATTATTATTTCATCATCTGTGTCAGACCAACACGGCTTTGAAATCGCATAGAGCATAGAGCTTAAAGAGGATGTGGCAAACAGCTCCATTCTTTCAACTTTTCCTCTGTGTACTTTTCAGGGATGGAGTGTCTTGGCTGAAACCAGTTCCCCACTCCTATGTTAGGACATTCATGTAGAGAGTCCTTGAGTTATGCTGCATTGTGATGCTGGAGTGCAAGAATATGACAGACAGGTGAGTGAGAGCAAGCTTGTATAAAAAGAGCATTGGTAAGTTTCCAGGTTGTTGCCCCACCCACTTTTGTCCCTAACTCCACCCACCACTGTCATGTGGTCATGTGGTCCCGGACAGGTGTGCAGAAGGGTATGAGGGCCTCAATCTGAAAATGATTTCCCATCCCTCATTTCAGAGAGACTTTCAGATCTCTGCGGAATGGAGAATAATTAATACTGCTGAAAGCAGAATGCGATGGGACAGCGTGGCACTTTCTCTTCAAAAGCAAAAGAAAGGGGAAAAATTATGCAGGTACCAGTTGAAGAACAGAGAATGTCAAGCCCAAGATGAGGTGTCCTGCAAAATGGAAACATCAACAAGAAAGTGGACTTGGCCCCACACTGAATATTTTGACACTCACTGAACTTGCAAGCCAGAAATAAAATCTTACCTGTCACTAAGACAAACTGAAAATGCTAAGTCCTTGGTCTCTTTGGTTATTGAACATTTGACTCCCATATTTATTGCCAGGGTTTCTCATTTCTTTCCTGCCAATAAAATAAACTAATTCTTGCAGGCAAACAATTCACTTAAAAGACATGGATACATTTCTCAGCTGGAAGGACAGAGAGCTAATTAAGGCAATTCTTAACACCAAATTAATTGTAGGTGCCTGAAAAATTCAGTTTAGGTCTACATTTAAGGAGCTAGTTATGACTATTTAAGACCTAGAAATCCACCAGACGGCCTGTGTATTGAGCATTCATTTTGATTTGAATGTGGGGCAGTTAGACGACAATGACTATTCATCCTGATTTCATCTAGATTTGCTTGTGTAGAAGTTATACATTTTCCCATGAATCCAGTGTTTACCCCACACATTTTAGTGAACTTTCCTGCCACTTTCTTCTTCAAAAGGGAGTTTCTTCTATCAGAGCGCCAAAGTACTTTATACCACCTGAAATGTGCAAACCTAAATTTCCGGTAGGCAACCGAATTCCTCCTCCCACAAAATATGGACAGCCTGGAGGCAAAGCTAAACATTTTTGGGTTCAAGTTATTTAAAGGTTTGCCTATTTCTCCAAAGGTCTGCCTATATCTCTTTCTATATCTGCAGCCCAGTCCTACGCAAGTTTACACAGAAGTCAGTCCCACTAAGTCCAGTGGGTCTTGTTCCCAAGTAAGTAGGCATAGGAGCGAAACCTTTAATGTTACAAGACTTGTTTCCCTCAGCGCTCACTGCAAAACGGAGCGTCCTATCGTTCTGTATGCTTCCTTTCTTGCGAGATTTCACTGTGATAACACATTTGGCTTCAGTGCTATTTACCACAGAAATGACACTTCCTTTTTTTCTAGAGGGGCTTTTCTAGCACAACTTCCCTCGGACGTGTAATTTATAGCACTTTGAAGCAAAGTGAGGAGGTAATCTCCACCCATTCGAAAGCTCCAGGCTTCCCCCACTCCTAATTGATCTGCAACAGTTTAAAAATATCTGGATTTAAGCGGTTTCATGTAAGGTCTCTAAGGCAGCGTTCAAACCAGTCGTGTAGCATGGGGAGTCCCAGGCGCAAATTTCTGAGGAGGTGTAACCTGGCACCCTCATGACAGGCTCCCTCATTGAGGCCGGAGCCACGGGGAGGCAAGCCACACCCAGGCTGAGCCTTCAAGGCTGGTATGGCACTGCCTCTTCCTTCTTTTCGTAGCCAGGGAATGGACGCCCACACATGCCCTGCCCCTGGGGCAGATGAGGAGGGGGGAAGGGCACTGCTGCTGCCCACCAAAGAGGGAGGGAGGAAGAGGAAGGTGGGAACGTGTGCATGTCAGGGACTGGGCAGAGGAGGAATGGTGGAGACCGCCTCTCCATCCTGACCCTTCCAGGGAGGAGGAAGACAGTACAGTGGTACCTCTGGTTGTGAACAGGATCCGTTCCGGAGCCCCATTTGCAACATGAGCAGAACGCAACCCACGTCTGCGTGTGCGCGGGTCGCGATTCGCCGCTTCTGTGCATGCGCGCAATGTCATTTTGAGCATCTGTGCATGTCCGAGTGGCGAAACCCGGAAGTAACCCTTTCTGGTACTTCCGGGTCGCCGCAGGACTCAACTTGAAAAGTTTTAACCTGAAGCAAACATAACAAGAGCTATGACTGTACAGTCGTACCTCCATTTGCATAACCCTCTTTTTACGTAAACTTCGGGATGTGCGCGTGGCAAACCCGTAAGTATTTTACTGGGTTTCGCCATGTGCACATGCACAGAAGTGGTCCTCAGGTTGTGGAAACCTCGGAGTCCGACCGGACCTCTGGAATGGATCCTGTCTGCAACCGGAGGTACCGCTATATAGATTTACAACAGGGGTTTGAGGCAGGTCGCAGCTCAGAGGCAGATGAGAGGAAAAGCTGGGAAATCATGGGAGAGCCAGAGCAACACCTGGCTGACATGTTGTCACTTGAAAGCATCCCAGACCCTCCATCTCCCAGAACCCAGCGAGCCTTAAAAGTAGGAGAGCAAAGAGCACAAAGACAGAGGGCACGTAGCAGCACCCCTAGAGGAGATGATGAGAATGACAAGTGAGGAAGTGGGAGAGACGGGCGTTGAAGATTGACTCAGGACATTGCCATTATCCAAGAGGCTGGGTCCTATAGACTCTCTCTGTAAAGATTGAAATAAAAAAGGATGGTACGAAACTTTTCCTTGTCTTTATACTTTTCCTGGGCAACCAGCCGGGAGTTGCTGACAGCATCCTGACAGTGCATTGTCCACAGCACCATGCTGCAAGGACAGAAAGGCAAGGAGACACAGGGCTGCTCCTGGCTTCACAGATCTCTGCCTTATCTCCGCTCCCAGGTTGGGACTAGTTAGCAAGGAGAGACTCCCTTGATTAAATGCTGGCTGGCAAAGGGACTGACCGCTGCCCAGTCCACCAGGGGGCACAACATCTGCCCCGCCCTGGATGCCAGCAACCCATGCTATGCCCCTGCTTCATGTCATTCATTTAAAGCACCCCTCCAAAGAAAAAAAAAAAATACCTCTCACAGAGCTACAATTCCCAGCTTCCTTAAAAAAGAAAAGTTCCCAGGATTCTTTCAAGGATGCTTTAAATATATGGTGTGTATAGAGCCAAGGTGTGCAGCACACAGTTTGTCAGTTGAAAGGACAGGAAATGTCAGGAAATATCCTAATATTTCTTGTTGTTCTTTAAATAAGGGGGGGGGGGGGATAAAATACCCATATAGAGATGTGGAGCACTCCAGATAAGGAGAGAAAAAAAATCAGCTACAGTTATTGCCACTCTACAATTCCATTTTTCGTTCTTAGATATTTCATTCTAGCAGGAACTCAAAATTTGCCTTTGAATCTTGCATTTGTCAAAGCTTTAGGGCAACTTGGGAATTTATTTGCTTGTTTATGCTGCTTATATTGGATGTTCACCAACCACAAGATCTGGCTTGGACCCCAATTCGGCACTTTGGAAAATATCCTGCTTTAGTCCAAAGTGCTTCGGGGGTATCCAAGTCAGCGTAGGGTTCAATCTGCTTCAGAAAAACAAAGCTTCTTTCCTTCCCTAATACAGGGAAATCATAACATACATACATACATATATATATGTGTGTGTATGTGTGTATATATATATGTGTGTGTGTGTGTGTGTATATATATCCATTTTGTCCAAAGTGGATGGAATTTGCAGGTACAGTGTTACCTCGGTTTTTGAACATAATCCATTCCAGAAGATGGTTTGAGATCTGAAACATTTGAAAACCAAAAACTCAATAGCCGACAGCTAGGTCTCAGGATCTTGCACTCAGCAGAAGCTGCATGGCATGTTCGACTTCTGAGGTGTGTTCAAAAACCAAAACATTTACTTCTGGGTTTACGGCGTTCGAAAATTGAAATGTTCATCAACAGCGACGTTCGGAAATTGAGGTTCCACTGCATAGAGGACTAAGGCTGCCAAATTACATATCAGTTGGTCCAGGATTTTTCATTTTTCTGTTGGGCACCATTATTCTTATTATTTTAAATAACCTTGTATAAGTTTTTGGTTTTGAATAGGAAGAACTTAATTAAAATTACATCAGTTGTAGCCCACTGATGAAGCAGTGAATCCTGCCAAATTTCAGAAGTTGCAGGGGTTTTCCTGGAAGGGCAGCTTTTGGAGGTTTAGAGTGGTTAAAAAAAGGATTCCCTTAACCTCCTCCTGTGTTTTGTGGGAAACTGGTCTTAAAACTGCAGACATGGGAGAGAGGCTCCTGAGAAAGAAGACTATCAAACTGCAGAAAAATAGGGGTGTTTTTTCTTTTTTCTTTGGTGTGTGCATGCCTGCTTTGCCCTTCAGTGTTGATTTGAAGGGTGGAGAGAATGAAAGAAGAAGTGTATAAAATGTATTATTAAAGTCTCCACCCCCATCGTTCTGCCCGGACGCTGAGGTCCAGTGCCGAGGGCCTTCTGGCGGTTCCCTCATTGCGAGAAGCAAAGCTACAAGGAACCAGGCAGAGGGCCTTCTCGGTAGTGGCGCCCGCCCTGTGGAACGCCCTCCCATCAGATGTCAAAGCGATAAATAACTACCTGACATTCAGAAGACATCTTAAGGCAGCTCTGTTCAGGGAAGTTTTTAATCTGTGATATTTTACTGTATTTTTGGTTTCTATGGAAGCCGCCCAGAGTGGCTGGGGAAACCCAGCCAGATGGGCGGGGTACAAATAAATTATTATTATTATTATTATTATTATTATTATTAAGTGTATAAAATTCTGCAAGACATGAGGAAAGTACACCGTGAAAAGGTTTTCCTCCCCCTCTCATACCACCTGGACTCAGAGACATCCAATAATGCTGGAAATTGGATGATTCGGGATAAACAAAACAAAAGCACTTATTCACGCAGCACATAGATAAACTATGGAAATCATTGCCAATAGGAGACGGCGATGGTTGTCTTCAGAAGAGGATTAGACCAATTCATGGAGGCCAAGGCTATCGACGGGGACCAGTTATGATGGCTGTGCTCTGCATCCATAGTTTGAGGCAGTAATGCTTCTGTTACTGGAAAAACACAAGAGGGAAAAACGCTGTTACACTCAGGTCCTCCTTAAAGGAATCCCATAGGCATACCCTGTACACTGTGGGTAAAGGATGCTGGACTCGATGGGCAATTGGCCTTACTCAACGAAATATTCGTATGTTTTTTAAAAAGGGGCTCCCTTTCCTCCCTTATTTTTCTCTAGCAGCCATTCAATAGCAGTGCCCCTAGGTAGGCATGGTACTGCAGGCAGAGCAATTGAAGCATTTTGATCTGAGGAGTAGACCAGAATGGGCAAGGTATCTCATTTCTTTTCTTTTTCCCTCCCCCCCCCCATATATTTCTGCTGCGGCCTTGCGGGATATCTTTGGGAGAAGAAAAACCCTACACAAATGCAGAATGGAGTCCCTAAGATGATGATGATGATGATGATGATGATGATAATAATAATAATAATAATAATAATAATAATAATAATAATAATTTATTATTTATACCCCGCCCATCTGGCTGGGCTTCCCCAGCCACTCTGGGTGGTTTCCAACAGAATATTAAAATACAATAACCTATTAAACATTAAAAGCTTCCCTAAACAGGGCTGCTTTCAGTTGTCTTCTAAAAGTCTCGTAGTTGTTTTTCTCTTTGATATCTGGTGGGAGGACGTTCCACTGGGCGGGTGCCACTACTGAAAAGGCCCTCTGCCTGGTTCCCTGTAACATGGCTTCTTGCAGCGGGGGAACCGCCAGAAGGGCCTCGGCACTGGACATCAGTGTCTGGGGCAGAACGATGGGGGTGGAGACAGCCGGGAAGCACTTGGTACACCTCCTTGCGGCAACTCCTGCAGCCAAGCTGGTGTCAAATGTCTTGCTCTGCTTTCCTTTGGACTGCATCATTGAGGCCGGGAGGGGGGGGTCTTGCTAGAGGGAATTGAGGGGCAGGTGGGGCTCATCCACCTGGGAAGGTGGCCTATCTAGGAGAAGGACGACTCTGATCCTTAACCTCTGCTGCCTTGTGGGACATCTTCGGGAGAAGAAAGGACTAAGGAGTAAACTCTACACAAATCTGGAATGGAGTCCCTAAGATGTTTGGATGGCGTGAGAGACAGATGGCTGCCAACCAATATATATATATTTACATAATGTGTGTGTGTGTGAGGGGGGGGGGGAGCTAGCCAAGCATCAACAGATTTTTTTAAAAAACCAGCTGCAAAATTTTTTTTATACCACCTGATGATAAAATTACACTTTCACATGGTGCCTAAAGTTTATCACGACACTGGAGAAATGGGCTCTGGGAAGTTTTTAATGTGTGACATTTTAATGTATTTTTAATCTTTGTTGGAAGCTGCCCAGAGTGGCTGGGGAAACCCAGCCACATGGGTGGGATAAGGGTAAAGGTGAAGGAACTCCTGACCATTAGGTCCAGTCGTGGCCGACTCTGGGGTTGCGGCGCTCATCTCGCTTTATTGGCTGAGGGAGCCGGGTCATGTGGCCAGCATGAATAAGCCGCTTCTGGCGAACCAGAGCAGCGCACAGATACACCATTTACCTTCCCACTGGAGCCATACCTATTTATCTACTTGTACTTTGACATGCTTTCAAACTGCTAGGTTGGCAGGAGCAGGGACCGAGCAATGGGAGCTCACCCCTTCGCGGGGATTTGAACCGCCGACCTTCTGATCGGCAAGTCCTAGGCTCTGTGGTTTAACCCACAGTGCCACCTGCGTCCTGATGGACGGGGTACAAATAAATTACTATTATTGTTGTTGTTGTTGTTGTTGTTGTTATTTTCCTGGGAACTTTTGTTATTTTGATTGGCGCTCTCATTCATCCATGGGATTACTCCCCTGGCAGGCGTATCCTCATTTGCTTCCAAAGTTTTTTTCTTGATCCCAAGCAAAACGGCTCAGTTCCACAGTGGGTTGCCCCCCAAATCCTAACTGAGCTTGCTGCGCTTCACCCTCGTGAATGGCGCTGATACTCCCACAGCCAAGAGTGATGCATTCCTGTACGGTTTACTGTATCCCCGCCGAATATATGTCACTTATTAAAATGGAGGAAAACAGGGAAAGAGGGTTAGGATAAAGTGTGTCTGTCTGTGTGGAGGGGAAGATTGCAAGGTTGTTTCTTGAGCACTCCAGCATAATAAGCTGTAATAGCCACAGGCCTGATTTTCTGTCCTTGTTCCAGCCAACCCGGATTAACCCTTCGCATGGCCTGCCTTGCTCTTGATACAGGCCCCCGTGTCACTGGCAGGCGCTATGTCTGGGGGTGCGCGTTCTGTCAGATCGCTCAATTAATTATAATTGTCCTGCCTTGAAAGGCATAGCCCTGGGCCTACCAGGGGGTGTGGCCCTCAGGGGGTTTCATTGCCAGGCCCAGCCTGCAGACTCCAAGTCAATCAAGAGACTCGGCTCATCTATATTTAATTGTGCCAGCGTACTTTCAAACTTAAAGAAAATAAAATGCATCATTACCCGCAAAGCAGGGCAGGTGTGTTCACATTGTTTTCCTGAAGCTATCTTGCTGCAAAACAATGGAGATTTCTGCACCGGAATGATGGCATCTCTAGAAATTTGATGGGAGTTGTTGCCCAACCAGAACTGAAGCGCGATAGGTTCCTCCAGTTCGGGTGTAGGCAAACCTGCATTTATGGCGGGAAAGTTCTTATTTATTGATTTCTCTCTCTCTCTCTCACACACACACACACACAAACAAAAACTTCACAGATTTTAACATAGACCATGAATTACTTTTTCCATTGGCTTCTCTCCCCCACTTCCACGGTTTCCATATTTACCCTTAAATGCTGCGTATTTCACGTAGAATATTCAATAATCCATTTTAACCTATTTATCTTAATACCTTAATTAAGATAATTATTATCTTAATAATTAACACTGTTGCTCATATTTCAAGTGCTACTCGCGTTTTCATCTCATTGTAATAGTTCTTTCTCCATAAAAAGTCTCCTCAAGGAATCTTTCATCATTTTGCTATTGAATATTTGCTGTTAATCTTGCCAGTTCGGCACACTCCATCTTTTTTAAAAGCCAATCTTCCCTTTTTGTGACCTGTCCTTCTTTCCACCTTTGGGCACGCAGTATTCTTGCTGTTGTTGTTAAATACATACTGTACTTTTCCATCTATAAGATGCCCCATGGATAAGATTTTGGAGGACTCAAATTTTAGGAAATGGGGAGAAATGGCAATATTACCAGAGCTTTTGGGGGGAATGATTGTGCAAATTTGTTGGGCTTTTTTTGAGGGGGGTTGCTAAAGGTTCTTGGGCTTTCTGGAGGGGGGGCAGTGGGAGGAAATGAAGAAAATCACTAACCCAAATGACAAGAGCTCAGAGTCACTCGCATCGCAGAAGTTGACAAGCGTCTGCCCGTTCGCAAACAGAAGCCGGGAACCAGGCGCCCAATTGCCGCAGTGGCAGCCAAACCAAGACAGCAGCAACCAATCACCAGCAACCAATCACTCGCCCAGTTAATGCAGGAACAGCCAATCCAAAGCAGCCTTGGACACAGCCAACAATCACCCACCAAATTGCTGCTTATAAACCGCAGCTTGTGGCTGCAACCATTCACCTGGTCCTACAATGCACTGCCCATATATAAGACGAGCCCCATTTTTTAACATTATTTTTGAGTAAAAATCCCTCGTCGTATACACGGAAAAGTACGGAAAATAAGTTAAGCAACTCTTTGGGTACATTATTATCTATAATTCCTAAAAGAAAAGCTTCTGGTTTCTTGGGAATAATCAACTTGAACTAATGACATGGGCCCTAACCCTGTAGTGATTTAATGGTCAAAACCATCACTTTCAAGTACAGATGGTAAAATCTTTCCATTTCAAATAGCCATGTTTCTTATTTTTCCTGTCTCAAATGCAAATCTCCACATTTCTGCAGCAATTTGCGATTAATATTATTATTTTAAAATATCCTCGTGAAAATTCACCAGCACTTTCATGTGAATTTCTCCCAATAAAGAATCTTATGCGCTTTTGACTAATGCACAGATTTTTCCTTAAACAATGCATTTATGCATTTCCTTAAACAATGCATTATAAATATGTTCAGCACACTTTCCCCAGATGAATGCATTTTTGTATATACTGCATCGCAAAATTCAGAGAAGGTGAACAGGGAGATGTTCATGCATCCCTGCTGAAGCCATTGACATAGCTTGGGTGAACCTTAGACTCTCCAGATGCTTCTGAACTACAACTCCCATCATCCTTAGCCTCAGTACTTTTGTACTGTTTTATTGTTGTTAGCCGCCCTGAGCCTGGCTTCGGCTGGGGAGGGCGGGATATAAATAAAATTTATTATTATTATTATTATTATTATTATTATTATTAGCAGGGAATGTCGCAGTCCACCAAATTCTAGAGGCAGAACTGGGTAATACATCCACTACATATTTTTAAATGCTGTTTTATAGATGTGTTACTGTTTACAATGCCATTGTACTACCAAACTTACTGTATGTTTGTGAAATGTGGACCACTTATAAACGCCATCTCCAACTCCTCAAAAGATTCCATGAACGGTGTCTCCGAAAATTTTTACACAAACTAATGCCAATGTACTGGAAGAAGCAAAGATCACCAGTGTCAAAGCAATGATTTTTCAACATCAGCTTTGTTGGACTGGTCATGTTGTGCGGATGCCCGATTATCGTATTCCAAAGCAGCTACTCTCTTCCGAACTTTAAAATGGAAAGTATAATGCTGGTGGTCAACAAAAGAGTTTTAAAAACTCTCTCCAGGCAAATCTTTTTTTTGTTTGTTTGTTTGTATAAATAGCAACAACTGGGAAACACTGGCCTTCGAGCGCTCCAATTGGAGAACAGCCTTTACCAAAGGTGTCATGGACTTTGAAGACGCTCAAACTCAGGACAAAAGGGAGAAATGGGCTAAGAAGAGAAGAAGAAGAGTTTGGATTTGATATCCTGCCTTTCACTCCCTTTAAGGAGTCTCAAAGCAGCTAACAATCTCCTTTCCCTTTCTCCCTCACAACAAACACTCTGTGAGGTGAGTGGGGCTGAGAGACTTCAAAGATCTGTGACTGGCCCAAGGTCACCCAGCAGCTGCATGTGGAGGAGCAGGGAAGCGAACCCGGTTCACCAGATTACGAGACTACCACTCTTAACCACTACACCACACTGGCTCTCACCACACTTCCTCTCTAAGAGGAAGGCACGCTCAGCAAACCCTCACCCTGATCAACTCCCATCCGGAAACCTATGTCTCCACTGTGGAAGTATGTGTGGATCCAGAACTGGCCTCCACAGTCACTTACAGACTCACTGTTAAAATCGTGTTTATGGAAGACAATCTTACTTGGTTATGAGTGATCGCCAAAGAAGACTGTTCACCGTTGAGATACTTTATGGTGTGGTTGACTGTATATATGCCTATAAATAAATGGGAAGAAGGACCATAACGTTTGACCCTTATCAGGCCTCCTCAGATCTCTTCAAACTTTATGTCCAGGGGGTGGAAATACAGAAACAACAAAAAGGGGTTTTGTGTTTATGTGCGCATGGAGGACACAGCTAGGGACAGAACATATTTTGACCAGTGACAGGCAATAGCCATTTGTCACGGAGACGCCACTTTCTCACAGTGGTCTCCAGCCGTCTCGTAAGGAGGTCTGAGGGGACATGCCGAAAAAAGTGGAAGTTATGCGGCTCAACGATACTGGGGAAGGTTTGGTGATGGAGGGAAACATCTGGCTGAGGAAACAGATGGGCCAAGAGCAGACTTCAGGGCAGAGCGAGAAAGGGAAGGCCCTGCGGTTAAGAGGAAACAGAACAAACAGAGAAAGTGGTCAAATAGGGACATCAAAGGTGGTTACTACATTGTTTTGAAATTGGCTGCACAGTATCTTGGATTCATACTTGAGAGCTCTTAAGTGGACTACCGGTTTTCCCATGCTATATTTGTTGGTTGGTTATCTATCACATTTGTGGCCCATCCTTCCTCTGAGATGTGTCAAACATTGTACAGGTGGTCACTCCCTCCACATGACCCCTATCACCCTGACACCAATTCGACTGCCTGGGAAAAACCATTTGTTAGCAATTGCTTGAAATATACGCAGGAGAATTGGAAGTGAGGGAGATCAGCCCCTTAAAAGAGCAGGGCAAAAAGCCTGTCAGCTGTTTAGATCAGGCATCCCCCCCAGATGTTTTGGCCTACAACTCCCATAATCCCTAGCTAACAGGACCAGTGGTCAGGGATGATGGGAATTGTAGTCCAAAACATCAGGAGGGCCGAAGGTTGGGGATGCCTGGTTTAGAGGCATTATTTACACCTAAGAAGTATGTAATTTTTGTACAATAAATAAAAAGAGGAAGCAAGCTCTGGGGCTCTAGGACACAAAATTCTTTACATTTCAGAACTGGGAACTTCTTCAGACTACAGACAGAAACAATGCACAACTTTATTAGTGTGATTCTTAAAAATAGATAACGTAATACCATAAGAACATAAGAAAAGCCAGCTGGATCAGGCCAATGGCCCATCTAGTCCAGCATCGTGTTCTCACAGCGGCCAACCAGACGCCTGTGGGAAACCTGCCATCGGGATTCGAACGCAAGACCATTCTCCCGTGCTTTTCAGCAGCTGGTATTTAGAAGCTTTGCTGCCTCAATTTGTGGAAGTAGAGCACAGCCATCATGGCTGGTAGACATCATTAGCCTTCTCCTCCAGGAATTTGTCTAATCCTCTTTTAAAGCCCTCCAAGTTCATGGCCATTGCTGCCCCTTGGGGGAGCAAGCCCTATAGTTTAACTATGTGCTGCATGATGAAATGATTTTATCTGTCCCGAATCTTTCAACATTCAGCGTCTCTGAAGTTCCAGTGTTACAGAGAGGGATGAAAACTTTCCTCTGTCATTTTCTCCAACCAATGTATGCTGGGGCCGGGGGTTAACCAGAGCCACGCGGTCCAGGTCCGGTCCTGGATGCAAGGATTCCACGAGGAGTCAGTCCAACAGGGCCAAGGCAGGAAACCAGGCCAAGTCAGGCACAGGGTTACAGTCAGGTTCCAGCAAGCAGCAATGTTGCTCCCACAACCTGGGGTGGGGTCCGGCAGCCTTTTATCTCTGACGGCGTAACGGCTGGTCCTGATCCCCCAGTGACTCACCACACTGTTTCTCCAGAAGGCGAGCACTCCTCCTGCGAGTACTCAGGTCTCTCCTTCTCTCAGACCTGAGTCTCTGCAGCTCGGGAGACATAGGTGGGTTACTAGACCCAGGGGCTGCCTCAGCCTCCCCTGACCCAACCAGTAATGGAGCAGCTGTAAGTGATGGCCCAGCTGAGGGCAACGAGGTAATCCCCTCATCTGGTGCGGACTGAGACTCCTCCGGCTCCAAGTCCCAGGCTATCACACAATGCATGGTTTTTAAAATTTATTTTAAAACTTTCTAAGATGTCACCCCTTATTCACTTTCCCCCTAAATTAAAGAACTCCAAAGAACCCCCCTAAATTAAAGAACCACAACCTTCCTTCACACAAGAGTTTCTCCCTCCTTTCGACCATTTCAGTTGCCCTTTTCTGAAGCTTTTCCAACTCTACAATATCCCATATACACAACTTTCAGAAGACATCTGAAGGCAGCCCTGTATCGGGTAGATTTTAATGTTTGACATTTTATTATGTTTTTATATGTGCTGGAAGCTGGGGAGTGGCTGGGAAAACCCAGCCAGATGGGCGGGATATTATTATTATTATTATTATTATTATTATTATTATTATTATTCCAAATGCAGTTGCACTGCAGCTGTGTATGACAACATTAAGATTCCAACAGTTTTATTTTCAATCCATATCACTGATTTTGTCCTTTTCACTTAAGTGACATACAGTGGTACCTTGGGTTAAGTTCTTAATTCGTTCTGGAGGTCCGTTCTTAATCTGAAACTGTTCTTAACCTGAAGTACCACTTTAGCTAATAGGGCCTCCTGCTGCTGCCGTGCGTCCATCGCACAATTTCTGTTCTCATCCTGAAGCAAAGTTCTTAACCCAAGGTACTATTTCTGGGTTAGCGGAGCCTGTAACCTGAAGTGTCTGTAACCCGAGGTACCACTGTATATGCCATAGAAAGTTCACATCGTCCAAAAATCTTTAAAGCACATCAACAAAAATTGAGCTACCCTGAACATATAAGCTCATATCAGGCTTTGAAAAGATTCAGAAAAGCGGGTGGGGGGAGGTGGGGGATTGCCAAGTACTAAGCTCAGACTTGAGCAATGAAATCTTAAATTTTGCTTTGATTAGAAGAAGAGCTTGTCCTGAAATATACATGGGCCTCAGCTTTTGAAAGTTTGTACTTTACACATACCGTATTTTTCGCCCTATAGGCTGCACTTTTCCCCCTCCAAAAATGAAGGGGAAATGTGTGTGCGTCCTATGGGGCGAATGCAGGCTTTCGCTGAAGCCTGGAGAGAGATAGGGGTCAGTGCACACCGACCCCTCTCGCTCTCCAGGCTTCAGGAAGCTATCCGCAAGCCTTGCAAGCCCGGCGGGAGTTCCTGCGGGCTTGCAAGGCTTGCAGGCAGTAGCCTGCAGCCCAAAACATGGGGCGCCCTCAGGAGGACGACCCGTGCTTCGGGCAGGTGTCCACAAGCCTTGTGCACCCGGCGGGAGTTCCCGCGGGCTCGCAAGGCTTGTGGCAACAGCCTGTTCTGTGGGCTGGGGTCGGGGGAAACTCGGGCTTCCCCCGCCCCGGCCCCGTGGCTGGGGGAAAAATAATTTTTTTTTATTCATTTCCCCCCCAAAAAACAAGGTGTGTCCTATGGGCCAGTGCGCCCTATAGGGCAAAAAATATGGTATATGGGCAGAACAATGCATTGGGTTTAAAAAACACTTTTGTTAAAAAAACCCAGAAGCCTTTTTATTAGGTATAGTGGGTAGAGAGATACCAAGACAAGAAGACCCTGTTCCCCTCCCAGAGCTACAGTTCCCAGAGTATTGATTGCTAAACCACTCTGGGAACTGTAGTTCTGTGAGGGGAATAGGTTTTCTTTTTCTAACAACGCTCAGCGCCCCAAACAAACTACAGTTCCCAGGATGCTTTGCAGGAGGCCATGGCTGTTTAAAGCAGTAACACCAAAGTTGCAGGTTAAATCGCCATCTGGAACAGCTGCATATTCCATTGCAGGGGGTTGGACTAGATTATCGTCAGGGTCCCTTCCAACTCTACGATTCTATGATATCGTATACCTGAAGGAGCGTCTCCACCCTCATCATCCAGGCCGGACACTGAGGTCCAGCTCCAAGGGCCTTCTGGCGGTTCCCTCACTGCGAGGTTACAGGCAACCAGGCAGAGGGCCTTCTCGGTGGTGGCGCCCGCCTTGTGGAACTCCCTCTCATCAGATGACAAGGAAATAAACAACTATCTGACTTTTAGAAGACATCCAAAGGCAGCCCTGTTTAGGGAAGTTTTTAATGTTTGATATTTTATCGTGTTTTTAATATTCTGTTGGGAGCCGCCCAGAGTGGCTGGGGAAACCCAGCCAGATGGGCAAGGTATAAATAATAATAAATTATTATTATTATTATTATTATTATTATTATTATTATTATTATTATTATTATTATTACAGTCATACCTGGGGTTACAGCTTCAGGTTGTGTTTTTCCGGGTTACAGACCACCGAAACCCAGAAGTACTAGAATGGGTTACTTCTTGGTTATGGTGGTTGCACATGCGCAGAAGTGCTAGATTGCGCTTTGCGCATGCGCAGAAATGCCAAATCGCAACCCTCACATGTGCAGACGCGGGTTGCGAACGCTGCGGGTTGCGAATGTGCGTCCCGCACGGATCACATTCGCAACCCTAGCATCCACTGTATTATTATTATTATAATATCTAAAACACTGACTCAAAGGCATAGTGCAGATGTGGTCTGAAGATGAAGACACCATGCGATGCGCCCCATTGTGAAAGCACTGAAATAAAGGCACACTGCCCATATATCCTTAGTGCTGCAGAAACCTCTGTGGAGGGGAAACGGTTCCTGCCTCCGCACTGCAAAACGCCCCATTGAGAGAGGCGAGTATTGTACAGGGACGAGTTGACAGCTCTTCACAGTGGTGGCTGGATTCCTTTGTACAGCTGCATCCCTGCTAATGATAAATGAGTAATGTTTGATAGCTGACTCCTTTGCCTGACAGCTACAGTTGTGGCCAGAGGGCCAGGACAGGCTTTAGACTTCTGTTCAAAATGAGTTAAACATATTAGGTATTATGAAGGCACAGAAGCCCTCCGAGAAGGAGCGCTGAAATGAGTTATCAAGGTATGCTCCTGGGTACAGGACTTGCAAAGCAGATGTCATTCTAATAATGTGTGATATAGAACATGTCTAGCCTAAACCCTGCCGGATGAAATATGAAGCCCCCGTCGGTGATATTTAATACCATTTTATGAGGTGCCATCTTATGAAGACAATGCCCGCCTTATGTGGAATGCTTAAGGTGTTTTGCCAAAGGCACTGGGAGGTATCTGAACTAAGTAGAATTTTTATTATTTTATAAGCCTTTACTTTGTAATATTTCTGTGTCGACATTATTGTGGCGCTTGCTACGCTCGGCCTTTGTCTAGCGAGAGGTTTAGGGGAAGACTGACAGATTGCCTGGGCTGCTTCTGGATGTGAAAAAGGCCACTTCCTATCGGGAAACATTATTTGGGGGGAGAAAATAAAATAAAATAAATCAGGAAATGCTGCTTTGCGAGAGCCATGCTTGAAGGAGAGGGGAGGAAACGTATGAGGAAAAGGAAGACTGAAGAAATAACACGCAAGTACGTCTATGCTTTGAAATGTGCACCAGGGCTGTTTTCAAGGATGTGGTTGATTCTTTTGGTCCCCAATATCGCCCTCTTGCCTCCAATCTATGCTTGCTATTTTATTTCGGTCAGTTAGCAGTCTGAAGGGAACATGCGCTTCTGGTTTTCCTGTAAAGAAAACTCCTCTAGGAGGAATAAATTTTAAAAAATTAAAAAATTGTCCAGTAGCACCTTAGAGACCAACTAAGTTTATTCTGGGTATAAGCTTTCGTGTGCATGCACACTTCTTCAGATACCTTCTTTAGATACTTCAGATACTTTTTAAATTTATTTCGACTGCAACAGACCAACGTGGCTACCTACTGTCCTCTAGGAGGGTCAAGTATAGGTAAAAGTAAAGGGACCCCTGACCATTAGGTCCAGTCATGGCCGACTCTGGGGTTTCGTCGCTCATCTCGCTTTATTGGCCAAGGGAGCTGGCGTACAGCTTCTGGGTCATGTGGCCAGCATGACTAAGCCACTTCTGGTGAACCAGAGCAGCGCAGAAACGCCGTTTACCTTCCCACTGGAGCGGTACCTATTTATCTACTTGCACTTTGACGTGCTTTCGAACTGCTAGGTTGGCAGGAGCAGAAACCGAGCAATGGGAGCTCACCCTGTTGCGGGGGTTCGAACTTCCGACCTTCTGATTGGCAAGTCCTAGGCTCTGTGGTTTAACCTACAGTGCCACCCGCGTCCCTAGGAGGGTCAAGAGTGGCCTTCAAAAGCTTCCATAAGTTTGTATACACATCCTCACTTCATCCTGGCATATATCCTGAATTACCCCTGGTCCGTTTTTAATATTTGCCAAGGTGCTTGGTGTTTGGTCACTCACCCAGTTCCACAACACTGCTGCAACTCTAAAGACTTGGGTCACATTGAAAAGTCCTTTTACCTTAATTGGTTAGGCAGCATTGCAGGATGGTGCCCCCTATTCTGACATGATCTGGAGAGGGGCTGTGTCTCTGGGTTTCTTCCCTGGCCGGCATGACACCAAAATGGTCTGGGGAAGTAGGTTGCAGCCTGCCCACAAATTGGCCAGTCATGGGCAGGCTGCTTGCCTGGCTCCACCCCCTGGGGTGGACTGCACTGAGCCTGCAGTCTTCACTCCGGTCCACCTCTTGGATGTTTAAATCGGGCCAGTTTCCACCCGCTCACACAGTTCTACGCCTGTAATCTGTTTTAAATGCTTTTAATGTTTGATGTATGTTTTAATGTTTTAAAGCTTTTAATGTTTGATGTATTACAGTATTTTAATATTTTTTGGGAAGCCACCCAGAGTGGCTGGGGAAGCCCAGCCAGATGGGCGAGGTATAAATAAATTATTATTATTATTATTATTATTATTATTATTATTATTATTATGGCCTGATTTGACCCAAAACAATATTGTCCAGTCTGTTTTATCCAGGAGTCGGGCATGAGGGGAAGTGGGTGCTTGGGTCACACAAGTGCGAAACTCACCAGACTGATAGCATTGGAGTAGCTTTCAGCCTATTGGTCCGTCTAGGCTGCACTCTTTTTGCTACAGCAGCTGTTCTTTTACACAACACTTGATGGTTGTGTATCTTGTCTCAATCATCTCCACCGTTCACCGCGTCTTGTATTACTCTGTGGCTTCCCGCAACGCACAGGAATGCCCTTGTGGACAGGAAGACAAACATCCTTCGTTGGGACGTAATTGTGGGCTAATCCCCGCTGAGCAATATGTAGTCAACGAGGGTTTGATCCTCTGAGATGTGCTTTGCAAGATTAGAGCTCGGCGTGTCCCTTGGGAAAAGTTCTCGCTCTCATTTGACATGGTTGATTTTATACACCTTCTGTTTCCGTCAAGGTCGCTGGCGAGAGACTCTACCGGAGTGGTCCCCCAAGATTACTTCTTGGGAATCCTTTCTCTCCTGAGCATAAAACTATTCCACTGAATTACCCCTTTGTTTAACCTTTCGGTGACCTCTACTGCAGAATCCTCAGCTTGGCAAACACTGGGAGGAAACCCTAAGCAGACTGGTGGTTTCTGCGCTTAACCCTAATTCTCTGGAGAAGGAAGCATCTAATCCAACTTTTCTCATCTAACAGGCCAACATCCTTAACCCAGTGCAGGAAATTGGAATTAAGCAAGTTGGCTCCCTGCTGAAGTCAATGACTGAACACCAGCGTTCATCATGAATACTTTCCCTTAACTAGATTGAATAATATCACCTAGGTTGAAATGATGTTGGCTGTAGCCAGGGCTTTGTGGACACCCTGCTAAATATTATTAAAAATTAATATCCTGTATCCAGACAGTGCAAATTCTGCAGCTCAAAAAGCTGCATTCTGCAACTTGCATAAATGAGGCAAATGTAGCAAATATGCATATTTTTCAATTGCATGAAAAATTTGTATTTTTCCTATGTACTTTTCCTTTTTTGCATGATTCTCTTTTTTTCTTCTTCTAATTATAGTGAATGACATGAAGCTATATAAGACTCTGGAATCCTGTCCCAACCCCTGGAAATCCTTGAAACACTTTCAAGTAGACATGAGAGCTAGAATGTTCAACAAATATATATATATACACACATACATCATATACATATACATATACATATACATATACATATACATATACATATACATATACATATACATATACATATACATATACATATACATATACATATACATACTGCTTGAAGCTTGACTTAGCAAGTACCACAATGCATTGGGAACATAAGATGCTGCCTTATACCCAGTCAGACAATTGGTCCATTTGGCCCAGTCTTGTCTACATTGGACAGTGGTGGCTCTCTGGCTTTTCAGGTAGCCTTATCTGACAATGCCAAGATTGAACCCAGAGAACTTTTGGATGCAAAGCAGATGACCTACCAGTGCGCTATGACCTTTCTCCAAACGGTTTGTTCTAAACTGCAATATTTTCAACTCAAAACGTTTCAGTGTATAGGAGCAGCTACTCTTTGGCCTTCCAGATATTGCAACTTGCAACATCCCTGGCCTGTGGCCACGTTAGCTGGGGCTGATGGGAGTTGGGAGTTCAACATCTAGAGGCAATGGCAGATATTCCATAAAACTAATGAAGCTTAATCTTCAGGGTCCCTAATTCTACAAGGGGCCCCCAGAAGCAACTTTCGTCCACATTGCTTAAAATGTTTGGGTCAAGAAGGCCCAGTTTGAGCCTCATGACTCAAATTGATTACTTTTTGGTTGTATGCATTTCAACAATCTGAAAGTTTGAGAGTCAGTAGCACAGATCTTGCAATGACAGCATCTTAAAAAGCAGAGCATCTTAAAAAGCAGAGACATCACCTTGCCAACAAAGGTCCGTATAGTTAAAGCTATGGTTTTCCCAGTAGTGATGAATGGAAGTGAAAGCTGTCATCTCATCTGTCCTCCCAGTTGAACGACGTGGCCCAGGGAGAGAGAGAAAAAGAGTGGAAGTGAACAGCTGGCTTCGCAAATGGTGTAAACAGGAACGGTTTGGATTCTTAGATCACGGACTGCAGTTTCTTGAAGATGGACTTCTGGCAAGAGATGGGCTGCACCTCACAACGGTTGGGAGGAATGTTTTTGCCAAAAATCTCAGAAACCTCATCAGGAGGGCTTTAAACTGACTAATGTGGGGGAGGAAGACAGTGCTCCTGAAGGTAGGAGTCTATCAATTGATGAAGATGATCATCCAAATGTCATAGACCAAATGGAGCAAACAGCACGCAGACCTAGTGGTGGGAGGAAAAAATCCTTAAATAAGAGACACGGGGGAATGATTAATGGACTTCAATGTCTGTACACTAATGCGCAAAGCATGGGTAATAAACAAGATGAGCTTGAGCTCTTGGTACAGCAAACTAAATATGACATAATAGGCATCACTGAAACCTGGTGGGATAAGTCCCATGACTGGAATGTAATAATGGAGGGTTACAATCTATTTCAGAGAAACAGACCAGACAAGAAAGGAGGAGGAGTGGCGTTATATGTCAGGGATGTGTATACCTGTGAAGAGATCCAAGATCTCTTTAGAACCTCAAAGCCAAAGTGAGAGCATTTGGGTCAAAATTAAGGGAGAGATGAATAACAGGGACCTCATTGTGGGAGTTTACTATAGATCCCCAAGCCAAACGGAGGACATAGATGATGCCTTCCTGGAACAGATGGCCAAGCATGCAAAAGGAAGGGAGATAGTAGTAATGGGGGACTTCAATTACCCGGATATTTGCTGGATGTCAAACTCAGCCAAGAGCATAAGGTCAAACAGATTCCTCACTGGCCTTGCAGACAACTTCATTGTCCAGAAAGTGGGAGAAGCAACAAGAGGAACAGCCATTTTAGATCTGGTCCTAACCAATGTTGATGACCTGGTTAGTGGGGTAGAAGTGGAAGGATCATTAGGCGCGAGTGATCATGCTCTTCTGAAGTTTACTATACAGCGGAAAGGAGCAGCCAAGCATACTAGGACTCAATTTCTTGACTTTAGGAAAGCCGACTTCATAAAACTTAGGGAAGTGCTGGGTGAGATCCCATGGACAGTAATATTAAAAGGAAAGGGAGTTCATGATGGCTGGGAGTTTGTTAAGAGGGAGATAGTAAAAGCACAACTTCAGGCAATACCAATGAGACGGAAACATGGAAGGTGCCTAAAGAAGCCAGGGTTAAGATTAAAAAAGGATGTGTACAAAAAATGGAAAAGGGGGGAAACCACCAAAGAGGAATTCAAACAAATAGCCAGCACGTGTAGACACAAAGTCAGAAAACCTAAAGCACAGAATGAACTCAGGCTTGCTAGAGAGGTTAAAAGCAACAAAAAAGGCTTTTATGGGTATGTTCGTAGCAAAAGGAAGAACAAAGAAACAGTGGGGTCACTCAGAGGAGAAGATGGTGTAATGCAAACAGGGGACACAGAAAGGGCTGAACTCCTCAATGCCTTCTTTGCCTCAGTCTTCTCCAATAAAGAAAACAATGCCCGACCTGAAGAATTTGGAGCAAATGATTCAGCAGAGGAAACACAGCCCAGAATAACTAAGGAGATAGTACAAGAATACTTGGCTAGTTTAGATGTATTCAAGTCTCCAGGGCCAGATGAACTGCATCCAAGAGTATTAAAAGAACTGGCAGATGTGATCTCAGAACCACTGGCAGTCATCTTCGAGAATTCCTGGAGAACAGGCGAAGTCCCGGCAGACTGGAGGAGGGCAAATGTCCCTATTTTCAAAAAGGGGAAAAGAGAGGACCCAAATAATTACCGCCCAGTCAGTCTGACATCAATACCAGGGAAGATTCTGGAGCAGATCATTAAGCAAACAGTCTGTGAGCACCTAGAAAGGAATGCTGTGATCACCAATAGTCAGCATGGATTTCTGAAAAATAAGTCATGTCAGACTAACCTGATCTCATTTTTTGACAGAATTACAAGCCTGGTAGATGAAGGGAACACAGTGGATGTAGCCTACCTTGATTTCAGCAAGGCATTTGACAAGGTGCCCCATGATATTCTTGTAAAGAAGCTGGTAAAATGCGGTCTTGACTATGCTACCACTCAGTGGATTTGTAACTGGCTGACTGACCGAACCCAAAGGGTGCTCACCAAAGGTTCCTCTTCATCCTGGAGAAGAGTGACTAGTGGGGTGCCATAGGGTTCAACATCTTTATCAACGACTTGGATGATGGACTCAAGGGCATCCTGATCAAATTTGCAGATGACACCAAACTGGGAGGAGTGGCTAACACCCCAGAGGACAGGATCACACTTCAAAACGACCTTGACAGATTAGAGAACTGGGCCAAAACAAACAAGATGAATTTTAATAGGGAGAAATGTAAAGTATTGCACTTGGGCAAAAAAAATGAGAGGCACAAATACAAGATGGGTGACACCTGGCTTGAGAGCAGTACATGTGAAAAGGATCTAGGAGTCTTGGTTGACCACAAACTTGACATGAGCCAACAGTGTGACACGGCAGCTAAAAAAGCCAATGCAATTCTGGGCTGCATCAATAGGAGTATTGCATCTAGATCAAGGGAAGTAATAGTGCCACTGTATTCTGCTCTGGTCAGACCTCACCTGGAGTACTGTGTCCAGTTCTGGGCACCACAGTTCAAGAAGGACACGGACAAACTGGAACGTGTCCAGAGGAGGGCAACCAAAATGGTCAAAGGCCTGGAAACGATGCCTTATGAGGAACGGCTAAGGGAGCTGGGCATGTTTAGCCTGGAGAAGAGGAGGTTAAGGGGTGATATGATAGCCATGTTCAAATATATAAAAGGATGTCACATAGAGGAGGGAGAAAGGTTGTTTTCTGCTGCTCCAGAGAAGCGGACACGAAGCAATGGTTCCAAACTACAAGAAAAAAGATTCCACCTAAACATTAGGAAGAACTTCCTGACAGTAAGAGCTGTTCGACAGTGGAATTTGCTGCCAAGGAGTGTGGTGGAGTCTCCTTCTTTGGAGGTCTTTAAGCAGAGGCTTGACAACCATATGTCAGGAGTGCTCTGATGGTGTTTCCTGCTTGGCAGGGGGTTGGACTCGATGGCCCTTGTGGTCTCTTCCAACTCTATGATTCTATGATTCTATGATTTTGCACATCTGCACATGTGAGAGCGGTGAAACCCAGAAGTAACCCTTTCCGGTACTTCTGTGTCGCCGCGGGACACAACCTGAAAATGCTCAACCTGAAGCAAATGTAACATGAGGTATGACTGTATATGCATTTATCACCTGCACCCAAATGCCCACACCCCATCCTAATTTTGGAGGGGGCTTGATCCCCTCAAGAGATCCCCTGAAAATGTGGAGAAATTGAACAGGATTGGAAGTTCAGAACAGCCCTAGCATTTGTGTCTTTGATGGGGCTTTAGGCTGAGAAGCAGAACTTACTATTTTGTAAGATTGGGCTGTATCTCTTCCATTGAAAAGGGATATTTCTTTCTCTCCTCTTGGTCCTTGATGGAGGGTCTTTTTGGTCCTGCTCCAGTCTGGATTTGCTATATTAACTTCCCCTGCAATCAGATCCAGACAACTTTCTTGAGCCCAAGCCATCTATTTTTCATTATTCTTTTTATGGAGGTAAAGCTGCACTGACGGGAAACATCGGCAAGGGTTTTTGAGAGCTCCACCACTGCTCAGTATTTGAGGGATGTCAGGTTACCTCTGCCTTCTGTCATGAAGTATTGTTGCAATAGAAAACAACAGTAACAAAGAGGGCAATGTTGGCTTTGAGCAGTTTCATCCCTTCCCTCTACCCGATTTTGGTCGTTGACCCCAAGTGCATTTTGAACAGATATGAATGTATATATTCAGACATGCTTGGGATTATTGCTTGGGATTACAGGAGCTCCTATACTGGGAATACATAATAAATAATGGCATTCATTATTGTGGATTGAGGTGGCGGGAAGTGCAATAGCAGTTGGGTTAAAGAGATGGGGACCCAAATATCCCATGAGGACCCTACACGGCTGTGGGTTCTTATAGCATAGACCCCCAAACGGCCCTAGCTGATAGCACCTTGTGGCTAGATAGGTGCCTACCCGGGTAGCTACCTGGCTGCAGATGTAAAAAATGGTTGTCAAATGGTCATGGAGTGCACAGACAGTTATTAAAACGATGTTAGAGCATATAATGTTTTAGTCTTCACTTCCATCATTCTGCCTGGACACTGAGGTCCAGTGCCGAGGGCCTTCTGGCAGTTCCCTCGCTACGAGAAGCCAAGTTACAGGGAACCAGGCAGAGGGCCTTCTCGGTAGTGGCACCTGCCCTCTGGAACACCCTCCCACCAGATGTCAAAGAGAACAACAACCACAACAGACTTTTAGAAGACATCTGAAGGCAGCCCTGTTTAGGGAAGCTTTTAATGTTTAATAGGTTATTGTATTTTAGTGTTCTGTTGGAAGCCGCCCAGAGTGGCTGGGGAAACCAAGCCAGATGGGCCGGGTATAAATAATAAATTATTATTATTATTATTAATTCTTATTATATCAGAATCAAAGGCCAAACCAGGGCGCAACCCATTGATGAAAGATGTTCCCATTTGGGGTGGCCTTTGCATTTCAACAGGGGACGCGGGTGGCGCTGTGGGTTAAACCACAGAGCCTAGGACTTGCAAGGTAGAAGGTTGGCGGTTTGAATCCCCACAACGGGGTGAGCTCCCGTAGCTCAGTCCCTGCTCCTGCCAACCTAGCAGTTCGAAAGCACATCAAAGTGCAAGTAGATAAATAGGTACCGCTCCAGCAGGAAGATAAACGGTGTTTCCGTGCGCTGCTCTGGTTCGCCAGAAGCGGCTTAGTCATGCTGGCCACATGACCTGGAAGCTGTACGCCGGCTCCCTCGGCCAATAAAGCGAGCTGAGCGCCACAACCCCAGAGTCGTCCGTGACTGGACCTAATGGTCAGGGGTCCCTTTTCCCCCTTTACTTGCATTTCAACAGCTCCATATGGTTGTATTGGGGCAGAATCAATGTATCTTAAAGACATTTATTTACCCTATTACACCTGCTCTCCCTGAGAACATCCTCATAAACTTATGATGCAGTCGCCTTGATTTCAAGCCACAGAGGTTGTTTGTGTTTACAGGGCTTCATCTCCCTCCTCCCTGTTCATTCCTTAAAATCTGTCCCAAGGCCTATTTAAAAACCCTTTTCTTTTTCCAGTTTCAGACACCAGCCTTTTTTTATTTCCTTTTCCTCTTCTCGGGGAAAAAAAGCGATCTTCCTTCCCCAGTCTTCTCCCTGCACTATATTTTGCCCCGTAGGAGCGAATGGAGGCAAATGCACAGAAATAAGAGATTAAAAATGTAAATTTTATAAACAGAAAATCAAAGGTCCTAAATCCTTAGCACGGGGAAAGCCACCAAAAAGCATATGAACATTAAACCCCGTACATAAATAGAACTTCAAGGCTGAGTGTGCTAAATAATTCAGCGGTTAAGTCATAAGTGTTCTTAAACTTAAGTATAAAAATGCCCTTGACAATATTTCACAGCCGTGTATTTCCTTAAAATATTTAGCATTCTCATTAAAGAGAATGACTTTATTTTATATATTAGTTACACTCCTGCTCACTAATACGGAGGAATTGAATAGCAAAAGAGCATTCTTATGCATATAAGCAAAAGACAATTTACATATAAAGTTAGGAGACGATTCACGGTTGTCTCCCCGCCCTCCCACGCGAGGGGCATTTAAACAAATTTATTCCTTAATGTGGGATATTAATATTTTCTACCTCAACGTGTCATTTGCCAGCACCGTCCCAAAGACAGCTTCATTCAGAAGCGACATCCCAGCTCCTGTCTTTGAGAGACTTAATGAACCTTACGGGTTTTTTGGAATGCTGAACGGCGAAAAAAAAAAGGCCTATTACATATTCATCGATGGGACGGAAGAATTCCTTCAACTCCTCAGCTTCCTGCTCTGGTTCTCTGTAAAACATTGTCAAAAGTCACCAGAGACGCTCGCTGAAAACTGCAACTCTTGATAGAGAGATGTACTCGGGAAATTTCAAATACAGGAGCCTGTAGTCTATGGGCCCGGCGGGAATAGTTCTGACAGACACAAATGGAGGGATAATACATTTCTTGACATAATGGGATGAAGAAAAAAAGTTGGTGCTGGAGAAAGGACTGAATTAAAGTTGGGCCTTCAATAAAACCCTGAAGTTTCCAGGACTGCCGGAATTTTATTCACGTGCATTGTTATCTACATGAAGAAAAAAAATAACATAGGGGTTCTCTTTGTGTTATTGTGCCAGCATCCTTCTTATCTTGGATAGCTCCGTGGGTCGAGCGTGAGACTCTTGATCTCAGGGTGGTGAATTCGAGCCCCACACTGGGCAAAAGATTCCTAGATGGCTCATTGTGGTCACTTCCAACTCTCCAATACAATGATGATGGTGACGACGACGACAACAACAACAACAACAACAACAACAACAACAACAATTTATTTATACAAGGCCCATCTGGCTGGGTTTCCCCAGCCACTCCGGGCAGCTCCAACAGAATTAAAAGCACAACAAAACATCAAACATTAAAAACTTCCCTGAACAGGGCTACCTTCAGATGTCTTCTAAAAGTCAGATAGTTGTTTATTTCCTTGACATCTGATGGGAAGGCGTTCCACAGGGCGGGCACCACTAGGATGGATGGGTGGCGGCTAACAGATTGAGGTTGAATCCTGACAAGACAGAAGTACTGTTTTTGGGAGACAGGAGGCGGGTGGGTGTGGCGGACTCCCTGATCCTGAATGGGGTAACCGTGCCCCTGAAGGACCAGGTGCGCAGCCTGGGAGTCATTTTGGACTCACAGCTGTCCATGGAGGCGCAGGTCAATTCTGTGTCCAGGGCAGCTGTTTACCAGCTCCATCTGGTACGCAGGCTGAGACTGCCTCACCAGAGTAGTGCATGCTCTGGTTATCTCCCGCTTGGACTACTGCAATGCGCTCTGCGTGGGGCTACCTTTGGAGATGACCCAGAAACTACAATTAATCCAGAATGTGGCAGCTAGACTGGTGACTGGGAGCGGCCACCGAGACCACATAACACCGGTCTCGAAAGACCTACATTGGCTCCCAGTACGTTTCCGAGCACAATTCAAAGTGTTGGTGCTCACCTTTAAAGCCCTAAATGGCCTTGTCCCAGTATATCTGAAGGAGCATCTCCACCCCCATCGTTCAGCCCGGATGCTGAGATCCAGCGCTGAGGGCCTTCTGGCAGTTCCCTCACTGCGAGAAGCAAGGTTACAGGGAACCAGGCAGAGGGCCTTTTCGGTAGTGGCATCCACCCTGTGGAACGCCCTCCCACCCGATGTCAAAGAGAACAACAACTACCAGACTTTTAGAAGACATCTGAAGGCAGCCCTGTTTAGGGAAGCTTTTAATGTTTGATGTATTACTGTATTTTAATATTTGGTTGGAAGCCGCCCAGAGTGACTGGGGAAGCCCAGCCAAATGGGCGGGGTATAAATTATTATTATTATTATTATTATTATTATTATTATTATTATTATTATTATTATCGAAAAGGCCCTCTGCCTGCTTCCCTGTAACTTCACTTCTCGCAGTGAGGGAACTGCCAGAAGGCCCTCGGTGCTGGACCTCAGTGTCCGGGCTGAATGATAGCGGTGGAGACGCTCCTTCAGGTATGCTTTGTTCTCTGGTGCAGAATTCAGCACTTTCAGGATCAAAGCCTCGAATCATAGAATCATAGAGTTGGAATGGACCATCTAATCCGGCCCTCTGCAATGGAGGAATTTGCAGCTGTCAAACCTGCAACCTTGACGTTATCAACACCAAGCTCTAACCAGCTGAGCTGTTTTTAAAGTTAGACGTTATGATTGCATTGATAAATTGCATTAGCGGCAAATGGGCAAGGCCTAGAGAGTGGTCGAGGACTGGCCTTTGGGGTTCTGCAAAACCATTTGTCCTTCCCCGTGGGTAGCAGAAGCACAAAGAGAGAGAAAGATAGGAGTGTTTGAACAACCAGCAAACATGCCTTTGGGAAACCTTGGTTGCTTTCTCCCAGCTCTGCTTGGAGACGTCGGGATTTGAACCCAGGACCGTCTGCACGCAAAGCAGATGCTGTACCGCTGAGTTACAGTGCTGAGCTATCTCCTGTTTCCTTGCTGAAATTATCTTTATTCCACCAGCAGTAGCAAAACTGAATCCCCAAAGGCTGCTTTTTGGCACTGTTGGGGGCTGAAGGGGAGAAAAGGCGAGCCGAGTGGTCGCGATGGTTCTTTTGTCTGCCAACAGGAACAAAAGCACTGAGTTTGTTCTGCACAGGATATGGAAATAAATCTCCTATTTCAGGCAGTTCCTATGGCTTGCTGCTGGACCCAGATGTCAGAGATAGTGGTTAAAGGTGCCTGATTAGAAAGCATTTATTCATTCGTGCTGATTAGATTGAGTGGAATGAGTTTTAATCCCCCCCCCCTTTGCATGCCATGTAAGAGATAAAGCAACAGATCTCTCTATCACTACTAGGTCAGTTAAAATTGGACTCTTGCTCGCTGATGAAACCAGGGGACGAGAAGAGAGAACAGAATTTTGTAGAAGAAAGCTGTCGCTGGAGTTAGGAGTCTGTTCCTCTGTATCATGTCTGCATCCGAATCCCACACAAGGATGGAAGGGGTGGTGGTCTGTGCCACTGCACATTAAGAGATCCAGTGTGGTGTGGTGGTTAGAGTGTTGGACTAGGACTTGGGAGACTAGGGTTTGAATCCCTCTCAGTCATGAAGCTAGCTGGGCGATCTGGGCCAATCACTCACTCTCAGCCTAATCTACCTCACAGGGTTGTTGTGGGGATGAAATGGGAAGGACGAGAATGGTACTCCTCGGATGACTGCAATAAATAATTACAATTACAATAATTTAGGGCAGCTGGTGAACAATAACCACAAAGCAGTTCAGTAACATGTACAGTAATACAGATACAGACTGTTCACATACTGGTTTTAACTGTATTTTAATAACGATGGAATAATAATAATAATAATAATAATTTATTTATACCCCGCCCATCTGACTGAGTTTCCCCAGCCACTCTGGGCGGGGACCCAATCGAGTATTAAAAACAATACAGCGTTAAATATTAAAAACTTCCCTAAACAGGTCTGCCTTCAGATGTCTTTTGAAAATAGGATAGTTGCTTATTTTCTTGACATCTGATGGGAGGACGTTCCACAGGGTGGGTGCCACTACCGAGAAGGTCCTCTGCCTGGTTCCCTGTAACTTGGCTTCTCGCAGCGAGGGAACCGCCAGAAGGCCCTCGGAGCTGGACCTCAGTGTCCGGGTTGAATGATGTGGGTGGAGATGCTCCTTCAGGTATACAGGACCGAGGCTGTCTAGGGCTTTTAAGGTCAGCAGCAACACTTTGAATTGTGCCTGGAAACGTACTGGGAGCCAGTGCAGATCTCTCAGGACCGGTGTTATATGCGTGTTTTCTGAATGGTTTCAAATTTTGATTTTAGCAGTGCTTTATCTGCAGTTCTATCTGTGCACTGCTAAGAGCTCTTTGAATAAGTGCTTTGAATAAATCTTTCAATTGAATGCTAAAATAATCCTGTCACGATTCTTGAAACGCTATTGCAAGGTTGATCAGCATTATTATGCCCATAATACAGATGAAAGACTGAGGCTGAGAGCAGGAAAAGTTATTGGTGCCACTTAGGGAGTTTGTGAGAAAGTTATTCCCTGATTGGATGCTGCAGTCGTTAGCAACAGAGCTACATTTCCCTCCCAGGTATTCTCCATTTCTGGAGAGCTTGTGGAGCTTCTGGGAGGTCCAAAAGTGTATCAAACTGGGTGGAAGAACAGTTTTTAAAAGGCTGCTCTCCGTAGGTGCCTTTAAGGTAGTGCGGCCAGTGGGAATGCACTGGGCTCCATACTGCAGGGGGTGCCCACAAAATGGTGTAGAGCGGAGTGCAAGAGGCAGGAGACACCAAATTTTAGCATAACAAAACAAATTCCTTCCAGTAGCACCTTAAAGACCAACTAAGTCAGTTCTTGGTATGAGCTTTCGTGTGCATGCACACTTCTTCAGATACACACATTCTTCAGATGTGTATCTGAAGAAGTGTGCATGCACACGAAAGCTCATACCAAGAACTGACTTAGTTGGTCTTTAAGGTGCTACTGGAAGGAATTTGTTTTGTTTTGACTATGGCAGACCAACACGGCTACCTATCTGTAACCGAATTTTAGCATGACACTGCTGAAATCCCAAAGTCCGCTCCTGCTCCCTCAGAAGCTGAGAGGCAGCTCCAATGCTTTTAGAGCCAGCCTGCTTTGTTTGGGAAGCTGCCCAAATATCCCCAGAGTGGGTGGCTTAGACTCAGAATTCACGCTTCGTCCAACATGGGTGCACTTCTAGTTTCCTGTATCTCTCTCTACTTGTGATAACAGAGATTTCCTCAACAGAAGAGATGGGGGAGGGTGCCATCTTCAGGGAGGGCTGGGAAGGGATTTGGGTCTGAAATCCCAGAGAACTGCTGCAAATAGTAAAAAAAATAAAATTTAAATTAGATGGACAAAGAGCCTGACTCAGTGTAAGCCAACTTCCTGGACTGTTGCATCTATGAATGTCAATGACAAATTCATGGAGGACAACAATATCTGGGGTTACTATGCATTGTGGTTATCTTCTACCTCCACTGTCAGAGGCAACGTACCTCTGAGTACCAGTTTTAGGGAATCTCATGAGGAAAAGTTCTGTTGCACTCGCTCAGGTTCTGGGCTTTCCAAGGCTGTCTACTTGGCCACAAAGATGACTATGGGGTTGCGTCACTCATCTCACTTTCAGGCCGAGGGAGCCAGCGTTTGTCCACAGACAGCTTTCCAGGTCATGCGGCTAGCATGACAAAACCGCTTCTGGTGCAATGAAAACCAGAGTGCAAGGAAACACCGTTTACCTTCCCGCCGCAGTGGTACCTATTTATCTACTTGCACTGGCATGCTTTCAAACTGCTAAATTGGCAGAAGCTGGGACAGGGCAATGGGAGCTCACTCCATCACGGGGATTCGAACTGCCAACCTTCTAATAGGCAAGCCCAAGAGGCTCAGTGGTTTAGACCACAGCGCCACCCATGTACCCAGACCACTGTGAGAGCAGGATGGAGGTATTGGGCCAGATCCAGTGGGGTTCTTATGTTCTTATATAGACATGCTTACAGGAGCTCCCAGGTTTAATCCCTAGTAGGGCTAGGAGAGGGGCCTTACTGAAATTCTGGAGAGCAGCTGCCAGTCAGAGCTGGATGGACCTGGGACCTGACTCTGTATCTGGCAATTGCCTGCAGTCCATGAGAAGCCCTGAGCTGGTACTTATCCTATAAATACCAATTGCATCTGAAAAGCTGTTTGCACACCCAGATTACTGAGAACTAACCAACTCAACTATTAGCATATGGGGTGAATGGAGAACTAGGAGAGGGTCCTGTACCTCTGATGGGGGAACATGTTATGCTACCTCTGGGGTGGTTTGTCCACCTTTGGTCCCCACCATGCACGCAGATCTCACCTGTGGCTCCTAGGAGCTATCAGCATGCAACAGTGGGCACAATCCCAGGAATGGCTTTGACTGGTTGGTTAAACCAGGTGAGGGGAGCTGATGGGTCTCAAAAGCTTGATGAGTTGCATGCAAAGGCAGGCTTGAGTGGACAAGAGCAATAGTGGGTCTAGCGGTCCAGAAGGTAACTTATGCACATGCTCTAGAGCAGCGGTTCTCAACCTGTGGGTCCCCAGATGTTGTTGGACTACAACTCCCATCATCCCTGAGCTCTGGCCTTGCTAGCTAGGGATGATGGGAGTTGTAGTTCAACATCTGGGGACCCACAGGTTGAGAAAGGCTGCTCTAGAGGGAATTGAGGGGCAGGTGAGGCTCATCCACCTGGGGAAGGTGGCCTATCTAGGAGAAGGACAACTCTGATCCTGAACCTCTACTGCCTTGTGGGACATCTTCAGGAGGAGAAAGGGCTAAGGAGTAAACTCTACACTAATCTGGAATGGAGTCCTTAAGATGGTTGGGTGGCACCTTGTACGCCGCCTCCTGGCAACTCCTGCAGCCAAGATGGTGCCAAGCAAATTGCTCTGCTATCTTTTGGACCACATCAGCGAGGCTGAGAGGGGGGTCTTGTCATCTGGGCAGTCCAGGACCTCCATACACACTGCCCAGGTGTCACGGTCTGGTTCACGGGCGATCCAAGTCCTGGCAGGGGACGTCAGGACTGGGGGCAAGATGGAGGGGTGGGAGCAGGAACAGGGGTCCAGAAGCCAGGATTCAGGAAGCCAAGGGTCCGAGGGTCAGGAAGCAAGGAGTCATGAAGTCAGGGGATCAAGGAGTCAAGGGTCCAAGGATCAAGAATCAGGAAAAAAGAAGCCAAACACAGCAGGGCAGGAAGCGTGTTGCAAAGAGCTGAAGGGAAATGCTGACCTTATAACCTTTCCCAGCTCTTGCCACCAGGTGCTGTGAGTTACCAATCGGCCTCACCTGTGTGGCCGTGCCTTGGCTCTTCAGAACAAACTTAGGAAGGCCCCAGTCCTGCAGAGTCCTATTGGTCACAGGGCCTGGCTCCTGCACGCACACCTGACACCCGGCTTGCACCCCAGAGAGATCACTCCGGTGCTGCTAATGCAGCGGTTTGACTTCACCCCCGGAGGCGCACTCCATTGTTCCTCGAGACAGACGGATGCTAGCAATTGGCATGTAAGCAACACAACCCTCTCCATCCATTCTCTCTGGATACACAGAACGCTGGACATAGCCGCTACATATCTCAATAGGCACCAGAGAGCGACGCTAGTTCTTTCCCCACACCCTGCAAAACAGGTTGGCATTTCTCTCGGTGGTACATCTGGTGTAATTGGATGGCATTTCCCAGGAAGTAGTCCAACGACAGCATGCCAGAGCGTTAACAGAAGAAGCACTTGTGCTTTGTGTCAATCATTTACCACCTGACAGTTCAATCAACACAGTTCCTGTGATGGTTTTCAAGCCCACCAGTGCCAGGGAGGGAGATCGGCAAAGGCTTCTGCTCCGCATCGGCGGGGGAAGCTATTCAGCCCCCAGAGCGGATGTTGCCAAGTGTTGCTTAGCAATGGGCTGTTTGTAGGCCACAGCCGAGCCACTGAGGGACTGACATTCACACCTTTGTTGAAAAGGCTTCATTCAGTCAATTAGGAACTACAGCGAGAACAAGGATGAGGGTTGCCAGAAATTCAATGTGCAGCTTCCAGCTTCCAAATAATCCCTTACTCAGTCATCCTTTTTTTTAAAAATAAATAAATAAATATCCTGAACACACACATATAAAGAGAAGAGTTGGAGCCAGCAAGGCCCGCAGTTTTTAGATGTGCCATTTTGGGGGGGTTAATCAGGGTTCAGATCTACACACAGTCATAAATGGATTAGGAAATGTGGAGGTCAGGACTGTCCACATGCTACTTTGTCAACTGCAGGAGAACTGGAACACAGAAATCTAGCAATGAGTTTTCCATTGCATAAGAAGAGCCTCCCAGACTAGGCGAATGACCCATCTAGTCCAGCATCTTGTCTCACAGTGGCCTAACAGATCATAGAATCATAGAATCATAGAGTTGGAAGAGACCACAAGGGCCATCGAGTCCAACCCCCTGCCAAGCAGGAAACACCATCAGAGCACTCCTGACATATGGTTGTCAAGCCTCTGCTTAAAGACCTCCAAAGAAGGAGACTCCACCACACTCCTTGGCAGCAAATTCCACTGTCAAACAGCTCTTACTGTCAGGAAGTTCCTCCTAATGTTTAGATGGAATCTTTTTTCTTGTAGTTTGGAACCATTGCTCCGTGTCCGCTTCTCTGGAGCAGCAGAAAACAACCTTTCTCCCTCCTCTATGTGACAATCTTTTATATATTGAACATGGCTATCATATCACCCCTTAACCTCCTCTTCTCCAGGCTAAACATGCCCAGCTCCCTTAGCCGTTCCTCATAAGGCATCGTTTCCAGGCCTTTGACCATTTTGGTTGCCCTCCTCTGGACACGTTCCAGTTTGTCAGTGTCCTTCTTGAACTGTGGTGCCCAGAACTGGACACAGTACTCCAGGTGAGGTCTGACCAGAGCAGAATACAGTGGCACTATTACTTCCCTTGATCTAGATGCTATACTCCTATTGATGCAGCCCAGATGCCTGGGGGAAACCAGTGAACAGGATCCAAGCCCAAGAGCATCCCACTCCACCATCTTTTTCCAGCTACAGTGGTACCTCAGGTTACATATGCTTCAGGCCTAGGGCTTGCTGATCAGAAGGTTGGCGGTTCGAATCCTCGTGACAGGGTGAGCTCCTGTTGCTCAGTCCCAGCTTCTACCAACCTAGCAGTCAAAGCACGTCAAAGTGCAAGTAGATAAATAGGTACTGCTCCGGTGGGAAGGTAAACGGCATTTCCGTGCACTGCACTGTATGCTGGCTCCCTTGGCAGTGGCGTAGCGTGGGTTGTCAGCACCCGGGGCAAGGCAAGTAATTTGCACCCCCTAACCCGTGGATTTGCACCCCCTAACCTGTGGATTTGCGCCCCCTAACCCTAACCCCCAGATGTTGCGCCCGGTGCGGCCAGCCCCCCCTGCACCCCCCACGCTACGCCACTGTCCCTCGGCCAATAAAGCGAGATGAGTGCCGCAACCCTAGAGTCGTCCGTGACTGGACCTAATGGTCAGGGGTCCCTTTACCTGATAATGGCAGCACTGCTGGAGTTTTGCAGATCTTGGATAACAGGGGGCCTGGGGGCCCTGTTGCAGATAAATTTCAACAAATAAATTTCGTCGCCTGATGCTTTGAGCTTGCATGTATGCACAGAATGTGAAGATTTAAGAGGTTGAACTCCGAAGCTGTCAAGAATCTCACATCCACTTACGACGGTATTCCATGGAGAAGGGACAGCTAATTCCATCCGTGCTTCTGAGCCCTGCCTTGTTAATTGGCATTACCTTGAATTCCCAGCTACGTTCGAAGGTATGGACCTCAGGAATTTTAAAGTCATTATGTGGGTGAGGGACTCATCAAAATAAATCCTTCAGGTCTGGGAGAGGCAGAGAGGGAATAGCTGTCGGAGGAAACACTGGTTCTCAGCCAATTTGTAGGAAAGGAGAAGCTGAGATGGTGCAGGACTCGCTGGGAAAGGTCAGCGATACTACTCTGGGTGCCTCTGCCTGTGAACTTTATGCATCACATAAAATAAATTTAGGGCAGTTTAATTTAACAGCCTGATTAGTGAGAAGCTTCTCATAGGAATATTTCTGTGGTACGTAATGCAGCAGATAGAGAGAGAGAGATGGAGGCCAGCTTTCAAGATGAGGCAGAAGGGTGAATTGTCATCCAAGTCCCCATTTGATGCTAACACCCTTTGCAACTTGGGTTAACCTGTAATGGGTGGAGCCATAGTGTCTGATGTCACTCAAGGGGTGGAGCTTGTCAAGTTCCACTATGAAGGGCAAAGGAACCAGGCAGTCATGTGTAGGGATGGCTGATTCTGTTTCTCTTAGCCTTAAATTCAGCTCTCCATATTTCCCTGGCAATATTTATCAAAAAAACCAATAAAATTCATCCGCACTTTACTGCAAATTTCTCCTCATCGACAGATTTTCTTTGCACTCTTGACTCATATACACACTTTGGCAAGCAGTTCCCCTTAATATGACACATTTCTGTATGCTATTTTCACAAATATATGCGTTTTTATGCGCAATTTCCCCTAATATATGCATGTTTGTACCTCTTGTTTTTGGCATCGCACAACCCAGAAAGAAATGTAAATTTGAGAGGAAATTTGCCTTTTGGTTTGTATGCTGGTTGGGAAAAAATGTGAATTAGATCATTGCTCATAAAGATGCAAACAAAATTGAATCTCCCACCCTCACCTATGGGGCAGAGAGTTGCAGGTATTTATTTATTTATTTTGTTTATAAAATTTATATACAACCCTTCATCCAAGGATCACAGGGCAGTTTATAGGATTTGACCAAGTCACCCTCTGAACAAGAGAGGAAGCGCACCAATGATTTACCTCACATCCTGAAGCTGTTAAGAATTAGAACATCACTTTCCACTTAGCAAGGGAACGGATGTGTGTCAATCTATATGGCGTGAGGCAGAACCACCAACCTGGCAAGTTACAAATCATACTCTTAGGCAGTGGTAAGAAATATCCTGTGGAATCCTGGGTTTTCTCAGAAGCTTTTCAGGGATTCCTCAAATGAGTCCAGGAACTCATTTCCAATAAATAATCATGGCAGCACTGGAAGACCTCCTATGGGAGATGCTATTCACCCAAGTCAACATGTAAACAATACCCCAGACCAGGGGTCAGCAATCTTTTTCATCAGGGGGCCGGTCCACTGTCCCTAAGACCTTGTGGGGGCTGGACTATATTTTGAAAAATATAAATACCCTGCAAGCAGGTCCTGCAACTGCTTCCGGACCTGGAGGAGGAATGCACTTTGCACACACTCAGGATCGCGTCTCGGCATCGCCCGCTCACCAGCATTGTTGACAAGCAGCAGCACTCCCAGGCATGCACCACATGCTGCGGTCCATCGTCTGAGGCCAGGTCAGCAGGCAGGCTGTGCATGTGGAGCACTGGGCAGGTGGCGCTCAGCTCACCCTCCAGCTGCTCCAGCGTGGCCGCCAAGCTCACCACCACCAGCAGCGCTGAGCTGAGCGCCAAGCGTGGGGCCAGAAGGTGTGCCAAGCTCTGGCTGAAGCCCCATGATGCGCCCGTCATGATGCCCATGGCATGGCCCAAACCCACTGCCCACCCAACGGCCTCTCCGTCCATGGCTGCAACAGGTTTACCAGAAGCTGTGTCAGTGCCGCAGAAGTCAGTCCCGGGAACTGACTGATTGGGCGGCAGTGTCCAGAGTCTGGATTATGAGCCGTGGGGCATATCCGGCCTCCGTCCGTAGTTTGCTGACCCCTGCCCCAGACCCTCCAAGGGTGAATCTACACTGGTCGGTTATAACATTAAAAATGCATTATAAAAGTGACACCAGAAGGCACTGCAGAGCAGCAATCTATCAGCAATGGGGAATTGCACTGAGAGCTATATAACTTTTTAAATTATACTTTAATAGCGTTTTTACAGATCAGTGTAGATCTAGCCCAAGTGTCCCTATTTTCCAGGCACAGCCCCGGATTTAAAGAAGCTATTCTGGTTTTTGTTTTGATCCTGGAATCCCCTGCTTTTCCTTAGGATCACCCCTATTTTCATCGGGATGTTGGAGGATCTGTGATCCTGGTACAAAGCAAGTTCCAATGATCAATACAGTGGTGCCCCGCAAGACGAACGCCTCACAAGGCGGAAAACCCGCTAGATGAAAGGGTTTTCCGTTTTGGAGGCGCTTCGCAAAACAAATTTCCCTATGGGCTTGCTTCGCAAGACGAAAATGTCTTGCGAGTTCCTGCGGGGTTTTTCCCCCCCCCTTTTCCTAAGCCCTAAGCCGCTTATCAGCTGATCCACTGATAAGCCGCTTATCAGCTGATCCGCTAAAAGCCGCTAAACCGCTAATAGCGCTAATCCGCTAAGCTGTCAATGGGCTTGCTTCGCAAGATGAAAAGACCGCTATACGAAGAGCCTCACGGAACGGATTAATTTCGTCTTGCGAGGCACCACTGTATTCAGTTACAGTGCGATCCTAAGCATTCAATTCAATTCACTTAGACCATGTTTGCACCATCCATTTAAAGCACCATGATACCACTTTAAACAGTCATGGCTTTCCCCAATGAATTCTGGGAAGCAGAGTTTGTTAAGAGACCCCTGTTCCCCTCTGAAAACTCCAGTTTCCAAAGTGGTTTTAACTAGCAACTCCTCTTTCAAAAAAATCCTGGGAACTGTAGCTCTGGAAGAGGAACATATGGGTTTGCTAACAACTTCTCGCGCACTTAACAAACTACAGATCCCAGAATTCTTTGGCCATGGCGATTAAAGGAGTATACATGTGCTTTAAATGTGGCCTTCCTCTTGAGTTAAGTGCATTTAGGTTCAAAGCCTTAATTGATTTCCCACAGGGTTTTTTTTAGGCCTTTTCCTGTTGCTCCTTAATCTTTAGCAGGAATCTGCCATTTCTCTCATTTAAACTCACTCCCCCACTTTCTGTCCCTGTGGTGGAAGACCAAGGGCAAAGGGGGGAAACAATCATTTAAAAGCAAATACCTCTCTCCCCCCCCATTGGCGTTCTGCTGGCTTTCGATGACACAGAAATGAATAGTGTCCCTGCCACCTGTTAGTACCTATTAGAAAAAGGCTGTGTACGACTAATCTGTGATCATGAAAAGGCCATCTGCTAATGCCCAAAGGTCATTAAGATACTAGCCATGTTTACTCGGCTCTTATTGGCGCAAGCTGAGGTTTCTGAGGGGGAAAGGTGTCTCGAGAGGCTATTAGGTGGTGCCCGCTCTCCTGCCATGAACATTAAAGGCTTGTCAGCATTTTCTGTGGCTTCCGAGTTCTCCTGATGCTGGTGTTCAGCAGACAATCCGAGCCCAAGGAGGAGCATGGCCTGCAAGCTTGCATTGCTCTTGGAGGGAGGGATAATAATAATAATAATAATAATAATAATAATAATAATAATTTATACCCCACCCATCTGGCTGGGCTTCCCCAGCCACTCTGGGCGGCTTCCAACAAAATATTAAAATACAGTAATGCATCAAACATTAAAAGCTTCCCTAAACAGGGCTGCCTTCAGATGTCTTCTAAAAGTCTGGTAGTTGTTGTTCTCTTTGACATCTGATGGGAGGGTGTTCCACAGGGCGGGTGCCACTACCGAAAAGGCCCTCTGTCCCTGTTACTTGACTTCTCGCAGTGAGGGAACTGCCAGAAGGCCCTCAGCGCTGGACCTCCGTGTCTGGGTAGAACAATGGGGGATCCAGTTCAAATAATCCAGACAAGACCCCCAGATTCTCTGAGTGCCCCTATTTTCCAGGGACAGTCCCATATTTCACAGAGACCGCTACAGTTTCTGATTTGATCCCAGAATTTCCCTCAGGGCATTTTCACTAGGTAAATGTTGGAGCGTATTTTAGGACATCCCTATTTTCGTCGGGTATGGAGATATGCGACCCCCGAGCCATACAACTATGCAACCTTTAGAAGACATCTAAAGGCAGCCCTGTATATGGAAGTTTAATGCTTTATTATGCTTTTATATATGTTAGAAGCCACCTAGAGTGGCTGGGGTAACCCACTCCAATGGATGGGGTATAAATAATAAAACTGTTGTTGTTGCTGCTGCTGTTGAATAGGACATCCCTATTTTCATCGGTTTCTCTAGTTTCTATAGTTTGATAATGGTGCAGGGAGTTGTTCGGAGACCTTAATTTCTTTTACAGAGCTACAGTTCCCAGATTTATATGGGAAGGAGGGTTGATTGTGAAGTCATTTGTAGCTCTGTGAGGGGAATAGTGGTCTCCTAACAATTCTCAGCACCCATAACGAACTACAGTTCCCAGGATCCTTTGCAGGAAGCCATGACTCTTAAAGTTGTATCATAGCGCTTTGAATACAGACATGCCTCATGTTACGTCCACTTCATGTTACGTTCTTTCAGGTTACGTCCCATGGTGACCCGGAAGTACCGGAAAGGATTACTTCTGGGTTTCACCGCTCGTGCATGCGCAGAACGGCGAATCGCAACCCGCGTGTGCGCGGACGTGCCGCTGCAGGTTGTGTTCTTTTCATGTTGCGAATGGGCCTCCGGAATGGATCCCGTTCGCAACCAGAGGTACCACTGTATATGGTGTGGGTATGGCCTAAACTTCTTTCCTGTGAGTGGACAATTGGAACATTTCATCAAAATGTGATCACAGACATTGGAATCAACATGTGCTTTACCTCCCTGGTTTTATGTGTTTTAGAAATGGTATGATTTTTAATTAATGACGTTAGCTGCCTTGAACATTCCTGCATGGAGCACAACACTCTCACAACAGACAAATTCTAAATTCTTGCTTTAAAAACAACAACAACCAATCAGTGCTGGATTCCTGGCTTGTGTGAAAATGACAGTCATGGGCAGATCCCGGAGACTCGGGCCATGGATGCAGCTGTTAATGATAAACGTCTTTCGGGAATTTGGGTGGCATGTTCCAAAAGGATTAGTAAGCATAGCTGATTCTCAATGCATTTTATTATTTATTTATTTCTATACTGTCTAATGCCCAAATAGGTTTCTGTTATGTACTGAGTTGAATAGGATCCAAAATGCAGCAGTCTGATTGGTCCTAGAACAATGCAGCAGTATGATTGGTCTGCAGGAACCACCCAATGTAGCTCCAGGTGGAAGTGATTCCACAACCTGATTGGCCTACAGGAGAATCCCGGAATTAGCCAATCACGTGCAGCCCATTGTGTAAATAATGTATATAAAGCAGACATTGTAGGGGAACTTCCTTTTTTAAAAATAATAATAATAATTTTTATTCATTTTCCAAACAATTTTATACAATCAGCACATAATTTATCACTCATTCTTCAATTTTTGACTTCCCTCAGTTTCTCTGTCAATCTTTCGTAAAATTTCTATTTGTTAACGCATTTCTAAACATAATATTGCCTTTTAGAACTCCTTTTCCTCTTACTCTCTTTTTTGCAGCATTTCTTACTATCTCACAGGGTCTCTTCAAAACCAACAAGCGTTGTCTGTACATCACATATGTTTTTCAGATATTCTGTAAATCTCCCCCAGTCCTCGATAAACTTTTGGTCTTTCTGATATCGAATCTTCCCAGTCAATTTATCCAATTCTGCATATTCAGTCAATTTCCTTCTCCATTCTTCCACTGTTGGAATTTCTTCCTGCTTCCATCTTTGGGCCAGAAGTATCCTTGCAGCAGTCACTGTGTATTGAAACAGTTTACAGTCTCTCTTATTAATTTTGTTTCCTACCATTCCTAATAGGAAGGCGTCTGGTTTTTTAACAAACGTATATTTCAACATCTTTTTCAGTTCATTGTATATCATTTCCCAGAAGCCTTTCACCCTTTTACACTCCCACCACATATGATAGAATGTACCTTCTTTTTCTTTACATTTCCAACACTTATTGCATGTTTTGTACATTTTAGCCAGTTTATCTGGTGTTATATACCATCTGTAAACCATTTTCATTACATTTTCTTTCAACGCAGTACATGCCATAAATTTTAGCCTTTCATTCCATAATTTCATCCAGTCGTCATATTGTATATTATAACCAAAATCTCTTGCCCAATGTGTCATTACTGATTTTACCTCTTCATCTTTTGTATGCCACTCCAGCAACATTTTATACATTTTAGACAGATTTTTATACTCATTATTCAATACCTCCGCTTGAAATTTTGATTCTTTACCTTCATACCCACACATTTTACAATCTTTTTTAAACATTTCATTAATCTGATAGTAATGTAACCAGTCATAGACAAATTCTTTCACCTCTTCATAAGTTTTCATTTTCCATTTCCCCCCTCTCTTATTATCAATTCTCCATATGTTATCCACCTCCCCCTCATATTGATTTTTTTCACGCTCATCACTTCTAATGGTGAAATCCAGTGGGGGAGTCTAGGTTTCAACAGATTTTTATACCTCTCCCACACCTCTATCAATGATCTTCGAAAGATGTGGTTTTCGAAACCTTTTTGAATTTTTTTTCTTTTCATACCATAGATATGCATGCCAACCAAATCTGTTATCAAATCCTTCTAAATCTAACAACTCTCCATTCTCTAATTTAATCCATTCCTTTATCCAACAGAGGCACGATGCTTCGTAATATAATTTCAAGTCTGGCTGGGCGAAGCCACCTCTTTCTTTCGTGTCTGTTAATAACTTAAACTGAATCCTTGGCTTCTTACCCTGCCAGATATATCCTGAAATTATTTTTTGCCATTCTTTAAAAATTGATGCCCCCTTGATTATCGGCAATGATTGGAAAAGAAATAACATCTTTGGCAGCACACTCATTTTTATCGTAGATATTCTCCCCCAAAAGGACAGTTTCAGTCTTCCCCACACCTCCAAATCCCTTTTTATTTGGTTCCAAACAGGTAAATAGTTGTTTTGAAACAAATCAGTGTTCTTGGGGGTTAACCATATTCCTAAATACTTCACTTTATTCACCACTTCTATCTCTGTCCTTTGTTGTATTTCCTCAATTAATTCTTGATTCATATTTTTAGTAATAATTTTTGTCTTTTTTTTTGTTGAGATAGAATCCTGCAACTCGACCAAATTGCTCTATTTCTTCTAAGATTCTTTTGACACTTTCCACCGGTTCTTCTACCGTCATTACCAGGTCATCCGCGAATGCTTTAACTTTGTATTCATTTTTCCCTATATAGACACCCCTTTTATGTCTTCATTTTTTCTTAATGATTTTAACAAAACTTCCAGCACCATAATGAATAATAATGGTGACAATGGGCATCCCTGCCTTGTACCATTGGTTCTTTTAATGTCTTCTGTAGTATAGTTGTTTACTATCAGCTTTGTTTTCTGTTCTGTATATATTGCCTTTATTGTAGGGGAGCTTCCATTCCTCCTCACCACTATGAGCTGAATAAAGAGCATGCAATCCACTCTCGACTCCGAGTATATTTCAGTTTCCATGGGGTTTATAGGCATAAAAACCCAATTATAGAAACATTATAATAGAGTTACCCATAATTAAAGTAGGTGTCCACACAATCTCATTAAAAATAAAGAAAGCAAAACAGGAGACTCAATCCAAGGGATCAAGGGAATGCCTGCACAAGCAGATGCAACTGTTGAAGCCGATGGTATGCCAATGCAGATGGGACCTCTCATTTTCCAACAGGGAGTGTATTCCTTTATACTGGTGCTAGCAATGAGAAAACCTACATGCTCATCACAAGCTGATAATCATAGGACCATAGCAAAACTTCCGCCCCTTTATCTTAACACTTACCAGGTAACGGACGTAAGTTCTATGCAAGCCATGGAGGTTGGAGCTAGGGTCTTTATCGACACACTTCAGAATGCCTCTGACTGATTTTTTGCAGGTTATCAGGGGAAGTTTATTTCCCTGATCTTCAGCTGACGAGTACCCAACCAGAACTGGATCTTACCCACATTTCAGGTGGGTCTCACTAGCAGCAGCATCACCAGAGCGTCTTTATTTGTTGTTGCGAAATATTTTCCAAATGTGAAGAGTGGAAAAATTATATAAGGTCATATTGTACCAACCACACCATATTAGCAGAACTTGAGTGATACCTGTAAACACAATAAATACCGTTTGTGGAGTAGACGGGAACAATATTAAAGAATATAAAACTGTGCAAAAAAAAAAAAAAAAGACAGTATAAACAGTACAATGAGAATGATGGGAAGACTTGTTTTGCCAGAAGTCTTTTTTATTTAAGAGTTTATTTAAGTATTAATTAGGAAGATTAGGGTAAGTTTTTATGCACGTAAATCTGCTTTTTCTTCTTTCTTCTGTATTTTCTTCTTTTCTTTTTTCTTAATTATTTTTTTCTTTGCTTTTCTTTTTTGTAGTATGAGATTGCAAATTCTTTGTATATGTGTGTAATTTAAATTAATAAATATATATATATATAGAGAGAGAGAGTGGAAATAAGAACAGCTGTAAGGAAGATAGAAAGATATATTTCTACAGTGAGTGTGTGTGTGTGTGAGAGAGAGAGAGTTAAAAGTGGCCCCCAGGTTGCTAATTGGGGTTAAAGGTGTCTCCTCCAAGGTCTGAAAGGTTGAAGACCACTGGCTTAGACCAGGCATTAAAATATTGTAATGACTGCATAGTAATGCAGCCTTTTGAAGGGGGGAAACATACAGTATTGATGTCTGTGCACCCTGCTGTTATTCCTCCAGACCTTCTTCCAAGTGAGCTCGTTCTCCCCCTTCAGTAAAAAGAGAACGTGACAGCCGAACAGGTAGTTAAAACAGCCTCTTCTAATTGTAAACAGGCATCTTCTACAACTTTTGTTTGCTGGGAAACTGGGTTGGGTGCTGGGGGGTTGGAAGAGAACTTGGCCCTAGAAATCTAGGGGTCTGTAGGCAGGGTTGTTTGTTGCATGGCAAGACCCTCAAGCCGACCCCCCATTAGGGTAAATAAATTCACACAGACACGGATATTTTGTTTAAGGTTTCTGGGGGGAAATTTAGCCACTACTTTATTGATTACAGGAATGAGAGCGGTATTGGCCTAGGCATTGGCAAGACTATATCTGACTACAGGAAGTCTGTAAAGGTAAACCACCCAAAGGGAAACTGCTTTGGGAGAAGAGAAGAAGAGAGAGTTTTGGATTTGATATCCTGCTTTATTGCTACCTGAATGAGTCTCAAAGCGGCTAACATTCTCCTTTCCCTTCCTCCCCCACAACAAACACTCTGTGAAGTGAGTGGGGCTGAGAGACTTCAGAGAAGTGTGACTGGCCCGAGGTAACCCAGCAGCTGCAAATGGAGGAGCGGAGACGCAAACTCAGTTCACCAGATTACAAGTCTACCACTCTTAACCACTACACCACACTGGAGAACCTGCCTGCATCTCCCCTGGTGTCCCCAGAGGCCTGGCATGGCCCTCACCCTTCAAGCAGACTTCGGACAGGAACCAGGCCCCGGCTTCCTTTAATGGAATACCCTTGACACTGGAGGGGCAGGCGATGGCAGACCTCCCCCCCCCCCCATTCACCATAAGCCAATGCCTAACCGCCAAACCTTACAAAGTTGTGACGATTGCTAAGAGGTAGGCAAAAACCAAGTGGCCCGTGCCAATTTGCCAAATGGAAAAAATTCCTACCCGGCCCCCGACTCAAGCCGGGCAACCAACCGAAGTCCAAAGCAAGGCCAAAGGATCTAAATTGAAGGGAGGGTGGGCGGGTGTTTGGTAGCGCGAAGCAGGAGCCAAGCACACGTCGCGCTGCTGCTTTTATACTTTCCCCCACTATCACCCTTTGACATGATTGGGCAATAGACCTGGGTGATCGTGGTGCCCCCCCCCCGGTGTGAGGGAGATAGCTCCACCCATGCCAGGGTGGGGGGTACCAGGTTGAGAGCCTGCCTGCAGCCAGGACCATCTATTAAGATGATCCCATTTGCAGATCATCCTCATCCCACAAGAAGCAGTGATGACCACCAACTTGGACGGCGTTAAATGAGGTCTGCAGGCATCCTAACATGCACCCAAAGGAGTACAGTGGTACCTCAGGTTACATACGTTTCGGGTTACATACGCTTCGGGTTACAGACTCCGCTAACCCAGAAATAGTGCTTCAGGTTAAGAACTTTGCTTCAGGATGAGAACAGAAATCGTGCTCTGGCGGCCCGGCGGCAGTGGGAGGCCCCATTAGCTAAAGTGGTGCTTCAGGTTAAGAACAGTTTCAGGTTAAGTACGGACCTCTGGAACGAATTAAGTACTTAACCTGAGGTACCACTGTACAGAGAGGGAACCAGCCTGACGTCAACAGCTGGGGAGTTCCGAATTGTAGGCGCTAAAAGGTCAATTTCTTACAAATGTGGAATAAGCCTTAAGTGGCCTCTGTGACAATGCCAGTTCCTCAGATTGAAGTCATGTATGGGGCAAGGCACGTAAACTGGTCTCAGGCTTGCAAGAGCCAGTCACACAGTTAACATCTCACTTGGGCATAAAAGACTGACCTATGAAGGAGAGAGTTCCCAGTACAAATCTCATCTCTGCTGTGAAAAAATGGTTGTCAACTACTTGCAGATTTCTATTCTATTCTATTCTATTCTATTCTATATTGTATTGTATTGTATGTTTTTTGTTGCATCAATTAAGTGTTTTAAATTTGTTGTTAGCTGCCCTGAGCCCGGTTTTCTGAACCAGGAAGGGCAGGGTAAAAATAAATTATTATTATTATTATTATTATTATTATTATTATTATTATTCTATTCTATTCTATTCTATTCTATTCTATTCTATTCTATTCTATTCTATATTCTATATTTAGCATTACAGTACATGACATTAAATTCTTTGGCTTTCCAAAAGCAGCTTATGTACTTCTTCATCAAACATAGATTTACCAAGCTAAATGTTGTCCAGTTGCAAAAATAATAGAGTTGAATTCCTCACACCCAAAAATATATTTTTAAGACCCCCCCCACTGAAGAAATTTGCAAAAGTTTTCAATCCCCTAAATGACACTCCTTATTACAACAACCCTGTAATGTGGGACATTATCGCCATGCTCAAGTTGCAGAAGGAAGGCATGAGGCTGAGACTGACTTGCCGTTCTTCATGTCAGAGGCAAGATCTGATCTCTCTCTCTCTCTCTCTCTCTCTCTCTCTCTCTCTCTGAGATAAGATCCCTTTTCTCACTGATGTACTTTGGATTCAACTCTGCTGGGTCCTAGATAAACTTGTTGGTAGCTCCTACGGCTTGCAAACAGTGTTCATGTTGTAAACAATGCTCACAGCTTTGCTACCTAGGATCGCACATGGAGATGGCACAGGTGCTTCAGCAGGGAGAGAAAAAATTGGTTAACTGGAAAGAGCAGCAAAGTCCGTATAGATTTGCCACCCATTTCAGAGGAGAGAAATCACTTCTAGGCTGACTTGAGGTCAGGAGTGGGACTATTGCTTTTCAATGTGCTTATTAATGACCTTTGAGCCTGGCTTTGCCTAGGGAGGGACAAAATTTTGCTGGTGACAATAAAATTGGAAACGTTAAGCTACTCAATTGATCAAGAGATATGACAGGGCTTTGCTGCAAAAGGGAAGCTGAGGATGCTTTTGAGGAGAAGGGGGTGGGGGCAGCACGTTTCTTCAGGTGAGGACTGCAGAATGGTCCAGTACGAAGGAAATGGCTCTGATTTCACAAAAAAGCATGCATGCGGTAGAGCTGAAGTGAATTTCCCCCATGTATTTCCTCCACACACAAAATATACATTGTCCCCTGAGAGTAGTGGCTGAAGAGGGAGCTTGAATTGCAGGTACAAATCTATTGGCAGAAGGCTCTTTGTCAGGGGCACACAACGTCTGACCCTCAGCACTCTCCTGAGGCCACACACCCTGCTTCACACACACCCGAGCAGAGCCGGCCCTCCCATGAGACAATATGAGGAAGAAAATTCTGGGGATTACGTGGAAGGTGGCTAGGAATGCAAGGAAGAAGCAGGTGGAGTTTTTCTTCCTTTCTCATAAGACTAGAACTTCTGAAGCTGAAGCTGAATGTTGGGAGATTTGGGGCAGGCAACAACAGGAAGTAATAATAATCATAATTTATTATTTATACCCCGCCCATCTGGCTGGGTTTCCCCAGCCACTCTGGGCGGCTTCCACAGAGACCAAAAATACACTAAAATGTCACACATTAAAAACTTACCTGAACAGGGCTGCCTTAAGATGTCTTCTGAATGACAGGTAGTTGTTTATCACTTTGACATCTGATGGGAGGGTGTTCCACAGGGCGGGCGCCACTACCGAGAAGGCCCTCTGCCTGGTTCCCTCTAACTTGGCTTCTCGCAATGAGGGAACCACCAGAAGGCCCTCGGTGCTGGACCTCAGCGTCCGGGCAGAATGATGGGGGTGGAGACGCTCCTTTAGGTATACTGGGCCGAGGCTATTTAGGGCTTTAAAGATCAACACCAACAGTACTTTTTCATGCAGCGCAGTGAGAGATACCATCTTGAAGGCTGATGTTGTCTGTGAATTATCAAAACAGTATTGAGAGGTTGGTGAGAGACTGTATCCATTCAACTGTACTGGCGGAATTTCAGTTTGCTGACCCAATTTAGTTCGCTGACTGATTTACTTCTGCCGTTTTGTGAAAGGTATTTTCCGTGCGAAATCAGATACTGGAACCTTCTCTTTGCCACTAGTGAATGCCACAAAAGTTTGGGCTGAAAAATTAGCTTGCAAGAATCGCACAGAACAATGAAAAATCTATCACGATGCGTCTTTTGGAGCTGAAATAAAAAGTGCAAGAGGATTGTTTTGTTTAGCATTTGATTTGGAAATGATGTATGAGTACATCATAAAACACTTATATTAAAAAAAGAAAACAATTTCTCTGAATCCAGCAAACATATATATTGTGCTGCCTTATCATTCAGTCATTGTAGAGTGAAAGTTTTTTTATATATATATAAAAAAATATCCAGTCTTGGGTTTTATATCATGTTGCTGATATATTCTTCTAATACTTTTATTTAAAAGGCCTATTATTCAGCACTGTGTATCAAGCTATTCATTTTGGTGCTGAAAGTGGAACAGTTTCAAGTAGCGTTTGGTTTTGCTGTGGGTGCCTGCACTTTCCTGAAAGCTCTAATTTCACCCATACAAATGATGGAGTTCTATCATTCATTGGGTTCCTTTCATACATATTTATATATGCTCCCAAACTTTGCTGTTCTGCTGTAAAGGTGAAAAGTCCCATAAATCCCACCTGGCAGTTCCTAGTAAAACAATCTTCATCTGAATACGCTGAGGATGCCAGGAATCATAGCTATGTTTGAGGTCCTCTTCAAACTGGGTGCTTTATTAAAGGTGCAGGGATGTGGGTGGCGCTGTGGTCTAAACTACTGAGCCTCTTTGACTACTGAGCCTCTTGGGTTTGCCGATCAGAAGGCCGGCGATTCAAATCCCCACAATGCAGTGAGCTCCCATTGCTCTGCCCCAGCTCCTGCCAACCTAGCAGTTCGAAAGCACACCAGTGCAAGTAGATAAATAGGTACCGCTGCAGCGGGAAGGTAACCGGCGTTTCCGTGAGCTCTGGTTTCCATCACAGTGTCCCGTTGCGCCAGAAGCGATTTAGTCCTGCTGGCTACATGACCCAGAAAGCTGTCTGTGGACAAATGCCGGCTCCCTTGGCCTGAAAGCCAGATGAGCGCCACAACCCCATAGTCGCCTTTGACTGGACTTAACCATCCAGGGGTCCTTTACCTTTTTTACCTGCCAGAGGGGCATCCTGAAATAGAGGCTACATTCCCCTGGCAGTTTATTCCATTTCCCCACAGTTTTCCTGTTAATTTCCCCATTATATTTCATAGAATCTCAACTAAAGCATCCACGACAGATGGCCATCCAGCCTCTGCTTAAATACCTCCAGGAGAAGTCCACTCCACTGTTAAACTTGCCATCAGAAAGTTCTACCTGATGTTCAGTTGGAATCATCTCCTGGTGGCCAGTTCAGTATCTTCCACCCTTTGGGAACTGATGTGTATCTGGAGATGGAAAAGACACTCAAGGTTCCATAAATCACAAATTAAGAGTGGAATTGGGTACTTCTGAAATATTTACTATGTAAACTCTGGAACTCTCTGCGTCTTGGCACCAAGCAGGTGCCTTCACTGTGCCCTTTTTGATGCCTGCTAAAAACAGTTTTGTTTATACCAGCCTATCTAGGCATGTGGGGACACGGGTGGCGCTGTGGGTTAAACCACAGAACCTAGGACTTGCCGATCAGAAGGTCGGCGGTTCGAATCCCCGCGATGGGGTGAGCTCCCGTTGCTCAGTTCCAGCTCCTGCCAACCTAGCAGTTCAAAAGCACGTCAAAGTGCAAGTAGATAAATAGGTACCGCTTTGGCGGGAAGGTAAACGGCGTTTCCGTGTGCTGCTCTGGTTCGTCAGAAGCGGCTTAGTCATGCTGGCCACATGACCCAGAAGCTGTACGCCGGCTCCCTCGGCCAATAAAGCAAGATGAGCACCGCAACCCCAGAGTCGGTCACGACTGGACCTAATGGTCAGAGGTCCCTTTACCTTTACCTTTATCTAGGCATGTAGAATATTTCAAAGAGTTGTTTCATTCTCTTCTGAAAGCGCTCTGAAACTTGTTTGTTTTTTTACAATCAAGTGCTGAATAAATTTCATGAAATAACAAATAATAAAAAAAGACTGTGCATGTTTAGAGATGGGTGCACTGGTAAAATATGCAGTAGGGGGATGAAACTGATTTCATCTCTTGGCCTCCCCCATCCTGCCCAGAATCACCTTTTAAATTAAATTGCAAAAATAATGACAGTATTTTTTAATAAAAAAAATACCACTTTTCGATGATACCCAGATCTTCCGATGCCTCTCTCAGCCTGCCACATGATTGGACAGACCTTAGTCAGAGGTGGAAGGCAGAGGGAGAGGGAACTTAGTATAAAGCTATCTCCATCCTTTTCTTCCCAGCTATTGATCATTCTTTTGATGCAGCCCCAATCAACACCTTGTTATAGATGAGGCCACTGAGTGGAAGAGACTTAATAAATCTTCAACCTCTTATCACAATGGCAAATGGAAATCCATTCATAGCTGAAGCGTTGGTAAATGGGCAAAGGAATTATGAAACTATTATAATACACCTGGGAACAGGAATATAGTTTACAGTGGGGGAGACCATTGATTCATCTATCCCAAACTTGGGTTTCCAACTGTTTTTGGACTACAGTTCCCATTGGACAACACCAATCGGGTGTTGTGGATTACCAAATGTTCCCACCCACAACACAGGGTGTCAGTTGTCCAGGTCTCACCGCAATACGTGCCTTCTTTAAGGAAGGACCCAATTTGTGGCCACGGGGGGTCAAATCCCATGGACAATTGGGAGTACAGCAAGAATGCCCTCTCTTAATCTGGATTGTGCATTATCTGGCTCTACGAAGAGCAAATGGATATTCTGGGAGAACTCCTATTCAGCATCTGCATTTGAAAACCAAAGATGCTGCTGTAGCTATCAGAATCGGGCAGTACCTGACATCAGAAAGTATTTGACAAGATTCAACTGCTGAAATAAAGTAGATGTCAGTGCATGACAGCATCAGATATGTAGTATTCAGCATTTCACATTACGTGACAGAGGACAGGCAGTAGAAATCAGGATTTGACAGATTTGGAATGCTGATGCAATAGAAGTGACTGGATTTAACGTTGATTTCATTCATTCACCTCATCAGAACTTGCAGTCGCAAAAATTTGACGTCAGATTACAACTTTGGTATTGGATTGTCAGAATTCAGCGTCAAATTTCACCCGCAGAATCCAAATTTGAAAATTTGCTTGAATTTGAAATGTGAGGCATTTTCAGTCTGGCTCTGATGCAAAGTCTTGGAAATACTTTGGGTTGCCCATTGCATTTCTGGTGTGTACTGAGCATGCATGTGCAGATAATGTATATCTGAGCAGTTGACATTTGAATGGTGTTTACACTATTCCATCCTCTGGTGCATGTGCAGAGGAGAGTGACTTAGATAAACAAGCGTCTGGATAGGTTGAGGGAGCTGTGTATGTTTAGCCTGGAAAAGAGGAGACTGAGAAGACACATGATAGCCATCTTCAGATATCTCAGGAGCTTCCACATGGAAGAGGGAACAAGCTTGTTTTCTCCTTGTTTAGAAAGTAGGACCCGAAGCAGTAGATTCAAGTTACAAGGAAGGAGATTCCAAGTGAACATCATAAATAACTTTCTGATGGTAAAAGCTGTTCAGCGGTGGAATGGTCTCCCTTGGGAGGTGGTGGACTCTCCTTCCTTGGAGGTTTTTAAGCTGAGGTTGGATAGCCATCTATCATGAATGCTTTAGATGAGATTCCATGTACACACATGACGTAACCGGCTGTACTTTTGAATAAATAAAGTATACTATTCATTGTATCAAATTGTAGATTTCAACAGAAGTCTCATAAAGTTAAACAAAACAAACAAACAAACAAACAAACAAAAAAAGCAGAAGACCCAGTGGATCAGATCATTCTCTAGTCTGTTCATGCATAAGGTCCATACATGTATAAGTATCTATTCCACCTGTCTGTTCTTAGAGTCCAATAATCCACATGAAGGGTTGTTCCAGTTCCACAGAATCCTTTCATAGAGTCTAAGACAAGGATTTCCGGAATATTCGCCTTGTTTCGCCATCCTAGGCTTCATCAGTAGAACAGGCTCTAGGTAATGCAAATGAATACAATATCGCAATCTCACAACAAAATTTTTACAACAAAATTAATATAAAACTATAAACAGTTATACATACCATATGTAATATTACAGGATAGTGGATCTTATAGCATAGCAGAGGTTGCAGTAAGCAGCAACTGTTACAAAGCAGGATTATATGGACAAGAACAATACAGTGGTACCTCGGGTTAAGTACTTAATTCATTCCGGAGGTCCATTCTTAACCTGAAACTGTTCTTAACCTGAAGCACCACTTTAGCTAATGGTGCCTTCTGCTGCTGCCGCGCCGCCACCATGTGATTTCTGTTCTCATCCTGAAGCAAAGTTCTTAACCCGAGGTACTATTTCTGGGTTAGGGGAGTCTGAAACCTGAAGTGTATGTAACCTGAAGCATATGTAACCCGAGGTACCACTGTATTGGTTTGAGTATCCATAGGTTTGTTGTTTTTGTTTTGCTTAGTTGAGATTACTACATTGCAGGGAGTTGCATTAGATGATTCTTGGGGTCCCTTCCAGCTGTAAGATTCTGTGCTTCTATGAACAGTCTATCCTCTTCAGAACACAGGTCAAAACCAGCACTTTGAATTGGGCCCAGAATCTAGCTGGTAGCCAGTGCAGTTGGACCAGGATTGGTGTAATATGCTCAAACCGTCTTGTCACCTGACCACCAAATTCTGCACCAGCTGAAGTTTCTGAACCATCTTCCTGCTGGAGCGGTACCTATTTATCTACTTGCACTGGTGTGCTTTTGAACTGCTAGGTTGGCAGGAGCTGGGACAGAGCAATGGGAGCTCACCACATTGCGTGGATTCAAACCGCCAACCTTCTTAGGCTCAGTGATTTAGACCACAGCACCACCCATGCACCATATCCTGGAGTACCCCCAAGCTATGTACCTACTCCTTGGCAGTGTAACCCCAGCATTCTGGTCTAGGAAACTGCCCACTAACAGTGCCTCAGGCTTATCTTGAAAGACCTACCAGTCTTGAAAGACCTACATTAGCTACATTGGCTACCATCAGAAACTAACAACTAAATGCAGCAGCTAGACTGGTGACTGGGAGTGGCCATCAGTACCATATAACACTAGCTCGAAAGGATCTTCACTGGTTCCCAGTACATTTCCAAGTACAATTCAAAGTGTTGGTGTGGACCTTTAAAGCGCTAAACGGCCTCAGTCCTGTATACCTGAAGGAGCGTCTCCACCCCCATCGTTCAGCCCGGACAATGAGGTCCAGCGCTGAGGGCCTTCTGGCAGTTCTCTCACTGTGAGAAGTGAAGTTACAGGGAACCAGGCAGAGGGCCTTCTCAGTAGTGGCACCCGCCCAGTGGAACACCCTCCCACCAGATGTCAAAAAGAACAACTACTACCAGACTTTTCGAAGACATCTGAAGGCAGCCCTGTTTAGGGAAGCTTTTAATGTTTGATGCATTACTGTATTTTAATATTGTGTTGGAAGCTGCCCAGAGTGGCTGGGGTAACCCAGTCTGATGGACGGGGTATAAATAAATTATTATTATTATTATTATTATTATTATTATTATTATTATTATTATTATTATTATTATTATTAGTTGAGATTCCGTCTTGCCACCTGGCCACCAAATTCTGCACCAGCTGAAGTTTCTGAACCATCTTCCCGCTGCAGTGGTACCTATTTATCTACTTGCACTGGTGTGCTTTAGAACTGCTAGGTTGGCAGGAGCAGGGACAGAGCAATGGGAGCTCACCCCATTGCGTGGATTCAAACCGCCGACCTTCTGAGGCTCAGTGGTTTAGACCACAGCGCCACCCGCGTACCATATCCTGGAGTAGCCCCAAGCTATGAACCCACTCCTTGGCAGTGTAACCCCATCAAGAGCAGGCCACCTCCCAGCATTCTGGTCTAGGAAACTGCCCACTAACAGTGTCTCAGTCTTATCTTGAAAGACCTACCGGTCTTGAAAGACCTACATTGGCTACATTCAGAAACTAACAACTAAATGCAGCAGCTAGACTGGTGACTGAGAGTGGCCGTCAGTACCATATAACACCAGCCCGAAAGGACCTTCACTGGTTCCCAGTACATTTCCAAGTACAATTCAAGTGTTGGTGCTGACCTTTAAAGCCCTAAATGGCCTCGGTCCAGTATACCTGAAGGAGCGTCTCCACCCCCATCGTTCAGCTCGGACACTGAGGTCCAGCACCGAGGGCCTTCTGGCGGTTCCCTCACTGTGAGAAGTGAGGTTACAGGGAACCAGGCAGAGGGCCTTCTCGGTAGTGGCACCCTCCCTGTGGAATGCCCTCCCACCAGATGTCAAAGAGAACAACAACTACCAGACTTTTGGACGACATCTGAAGGCAGCCCTGTTTAGGGAAGCTTTTAATGTTTGATGCATTACTGTATTTTAATACTGTGTTGGAAGCCACCCAGAGTGGCTGGGGAAGCCCAGCCAGATGGGTGGGGTATAAATAATAATAATTAATAACAATTAATAATAATAATAATAATAATAATAATAATAATAATAATAATAATATCTGGATTGAGCTTCAGTTTGTTGGCTCCCTGAAACCCTGAAGGGTTGCTGCCTGCCCGTGTGGGCAATACTGAGCTCAATGAAGCAGTGGTCTGACACGGCACAAGGTGGTTTCTTAGATTCCTGCGCTCCACATTCACCTGTGCTGCAGCATCCCTGACCTGATTTTTCCTCCCGAGTGAAAAATCACTGACAACACCACATCCCCTTTTCTGTTTCCCTTCGCTTCCCATCCAAATCCCGTTCAGATTTGGGTTGCTATTTCTATATTCCTATCTCGATTGCAAAAATAAGTCTGTTTAAAATAATAGCAATAATTTCCAAAGACCGCAGAATGAACAATGGCAACAGGGAAGAGAGAGAGAAAGGAAAAAATGTGAAATTAAAGCGACCCAACTTTTGTGCGCGCTTTCAAAAGAAAACGCTCTTTCGGAACGGCTCCGCCTGCATTAAACCGGTCGCGACCTCCCAGGTGTCTTTAAGGCTGAAGTGTTTCCTGGACCATTTAAAGCTACTCTGGCTGGGCTCATGTGACCCGCCTGACATTGGGAGATGGGGCTTTTAAGAACATCGCCACCTTGTCAATGGAACAGAGGTCACTAATAGCCTGCCTTGGGCCTTCCAACGGGGTCGCATTCAGATTGCGAGCCCCCGCGCACAAAAGGAAAGAGAAAGGAGAGGAAGCCGGCCCTGGAAGGGGTGAAGGAGGAAACGGGGGTAATTATCGTTCTTCCTCTCCCTCCCCCCCCTACCCTGCCCCCACCCCACTCCTCCTCATCCTTCACCCCCCCTCTCTCCAGGCTTAGAGTTATGCTCCGTGTCACTTTGTTAATGCGCTTGCATCCAGAGAGAGACACATAATGCCCCTCTCTCCGTCCTGTTTATTAGCGAGATCCATTTGCGCCAGGGTCTTTCCTTTTATTTTATTTTTATGCCGCGACGTGAATGTGCTTTGATAGCAAATAATTACTGTGGTCCTTTTGACATGGAGAATCTACAGGCTGCCCTAGTTAAGCCAGTAATTAGCTTGTCCTCGTTCTCGCCCCCCCTCCCTCTTGTTATTAGTATTATTATTATTATTGAGAAAGTACAAATTATCCTTGGATGAGTACTGGCCATCAATTCCTCCCCCCTCCTCTTCGCCCATCCCTTTCCCTCTTGTATTCTCCTCTCTCTCTCTCTCTCCTGTATCTCTCAGCACTTTGGATAAGCCGAATGCAGCTGCACCCGAACATGATAAAGCTCCTCCATCAAGATGATGAACAATTTGGATGAAGAGCCTTCGAGATGAAGACAAAAGCTGAAGAAGTGAAGCTGATACAACCCAAGACAGCTAAAGAATGCAGGCAGCCTGCAGATGAATAGCCCTCATTTGTGAATATACAGATTTTCCGTGATGAATAAAAACAGAGTGTAGGTCACAATAAATAAACTTTTTTTTCTCTTCTTCTTCTTCTTCTTTTTCTTCTCTCTCTCTCTCCCTCCCCCCCCCCCCCCGCTCCCAACCCCGCTTTAAATAATAATTCAGGTTCCCGGCACCAAACAGCTGTAAATTGAAGGTTGTGCTTAGTTTTTTGTAAGTCTCACAGGGAATAATTAAGCTAAGCTCATATTGTTTGATATATTAGGGTAATGACGAGCCGGTATAATCTAGCTTGTTCGTTATTTTCGGGGTGTTGTTTTTTAGTTTGCTGTTTGTTTTTTCATTATCTTTGCAGTTCCATTAAGATTACACGTTAAATGTAGAAAAATAACAGTTCGGAAAGCAGCACGGTATGCGTGCTGATGTATCTGAAATGAATTCTTAGAATATTTAATTAAAGTAGGAGCTTATTTTCTTTCTGAGGCGGGTGGTGGGAAGCTAAGGTAAAAAAAGAGAGAGAGAGAAATTCACATTATCTGATGTGGCCTGACATGATCACTTTAAACCTACTGGTCCTTCCTCCTCATTGGTGGAAGATAATTAGACTGGGATATCTTCATTGTCAATTGAGTCCATCATTAACCTCCCAAAACTTCCGTGTCAGTATTTCTGAGCAAAACCAAAAAATGAAACAAAAAAACCCAGGGGGAAGTGTGATATTTTCCAAATTTTTTCAACGTGAAAGCAAATCATTCCTGAAATCTACTGTTCTGGTAATAGCAGATTTTGCAATAATCAATTCAATTACACATATATGCCCCAAAGGAGCTGGATAATGATTTATTATTATTATTATCTTTGGTCTGGTATATATGGTAGATTGATTCGTCAAGCCTAGCGGGAATTCAAGAAGACCCTGGATTACCACAGATTAGCTCATCCCTATACGTTTTGGACTTGCCAAAAATTGGCATTGCATGTTACGGCTACAATTCTGTGCATCAGGGATGGGATAGCACAGTCCGTAGAGCATGAGACTCTTAATCTGAGAGCTGTGGGTTCGAGCCCCTGGTTGGGCAACAGATTCCTGCATTGCAGGGGGTTGGACAAGATGACTCTCAGGGTTCCTTACAACTGTACAATTCTGTGATTCAAGGCGCTCTTGAGTCCAAGGTCTGCATTCCCTTCTAGGCAACTTTTCTGGAGGCTGCATGCTCGTGGTGGAGCAAAACACCTGTGCTGGTCCTGTGGGTAGATCGAGAGGCGAGGTCCTAGTCCGGTCCAAGGTTGAAGAAGCAATATGGAGGCAGTCCGTAAAAGCTGAGGCTGGGTGCAGGGCAGGGTTCAGGCAGGAACTGGCGACCAACAGTGTTGCTTCCACAACTTGGGCCTGGGGCTGGCTGGCTTTTATCTGCCCCGAGGCATAGGGTGGCCACGATCCTCAGGTGACTCACCTCTCCTGGCCTGGAGGCGAGCACTCCTCTTGCGGGAACTTAGTTCCCTCCGCCTCTCTGCCCTGAGCCTCTGCAGCCCAGTAGATGCTGGAGGGTTATTGGACCCAGAGGCAACCTCAGCTTCCTCTGATGGGGCTGAGAGTGGAGCACCTGCAGGCAATGGGTCCTCCATCACCTCAGGAGCCAGAGCAGACTCAGCTGGTACCTGCACCTGAGGATCCAGCACAGGTGAGGACCCTTCAAGCTCATGCCCCAGCCCCGGCTCAGCTGGTTCTGGAGGCGGGGAATCCTGTGCAGGCTGGGATTCCTCAGGTTCAGCATCTGACTCTGAATCCCAGGCCATCACACCACTGCTCTCTATTATTGCGAGAGTTCTGATACCCATTCGAGCTGGGCAAAACCACTCATGGAGGGTGCAGAGAAAGGGAGGCGAGGGGTGTCTCCAAGCATAACTAAAGCTGTAGACCAGTGTGTACTTGATTGATTTGGTCAACAAAAGAGGTTCAAAAACCCTCTCAAGGCAAATCTTAACAAAATGTAGTATAAACACCGACAACTGGAAAACACTGGCTTGCGAGTGCTCCAGTTGGAGAAGGTGTCATGGGCTTTGAAGACGCTCAAACTCAGGACGAAATGGAGAAACACACTAAGAGGAAGGTATGCTTGGAAAACCCTCACCATGATCAACTCCCACCCAGAAACCTATGTCCCAGCTGTGGAAGGATGTGTGGATCCAGAACTGGCCTCCACAGTCACTAATGGACTCACTTTTAAAACTGTCTTTATGGAAGACAATCTTACTTGGCTACGAGTGATCGCCAAAGAAGAAGACAAATTTTATAAACAATAAACAATAATACCCAAAGATGCTCTGGATTGAACCTTGGATCTTGACCATGCATACAATGTGCTCCACCTCTGAACTGCCCTTCTCCAGATTGGACCCCCTGAAAAACACAGAAGTCTTGATTGCTCAGAGAGTAGCTATGTGTGTTCACGTGTCCACATGTTCTGAAGAATGTGTGGTAGCCAGGGGTGGCACCAGCACCCGTAATCCCAGTGTTCCCTCGGGTCTTCCTTTCTGCATGTGTCAGGGGATTGCCATTGGAACAGGGGAGAGAGGCGGGGGGGGGGCGTTGGGATACAGAGAGCCTCCGAAACTCTTGAGGGGCAGTTCCTCTTCCAGCGGTGGGAAAAGCCACACCTCCAGTGGAGAAGAGAGGGAAGGGGCCAGCCAAGCAGGGAAAGGGCTTGAGGATGCTGCTGAGGATGCCAGGCTGGCCAGGAGGGACACACGCCACTTCCGTCACCCAGCTTGCACAGAGGGGTGAAATGCAAGGAGGGGAGGAAGAGGCTTGGGGTGCTGAAGTTCTTATGTTGGGGGAGAAGCCGGAAGGGGCCACTCCCGGATTCTGCAAGTGACTGAGACGGACATGAACTTTGCAGATCTGCACTGTAAATACAGTTTGCACAATAAAACCTGTAAAAGACAGGTCGGAGTCCTGACTGGTTACTCACGAGCAACCACCAGCAGTATCTGACAGCATGCTTCCATGCAACAATAGCCATAGGAACATAGAAAGCTGCCTGATATTGCGTCCTGAACCAATGGCTTCAAGTTACAAGAAAGGAAATTCCGACTAAACATCAGGAAGAACTTTCTGACAGGAAGAGCTGTTTGGCAGTGGAAAGGTCTCCCTCGGAAGATGGTGGACTCTCCTTCTTTGGAGGTTTTTAAACAGCGGTTGGACGGCCATCTTTTTATGGATGCTTTAGTTGAGCTTCCTGCATTCTAGCGGGTTGGACTAGATGGCCCTTGGTGCGCCTTCCAGCCCAACAATTCTATGATCCTGTGATTCAGCAGAAGGCAGCTTATCTATGTGCCTTTGAAGGAAATAGCCAGACAACACTGATTCGAAGAAAAGAAAGGGGGAGCAGAGGAGAAAACAGAACAAGGACCCTCCCAGCCAGGCAGCCTTGTAAAATAACTCTAAACAGTAAACCGAAAACAGTGATTACTGCTGTTGTTTATGCTGACATTAAGAAAGTCGTTAAGCACCTTCCCACCGGATTATGTTCCTGTAGCCAGTGTGCCAATGAAAGGTGGAAGCTCCCCCCCCCTTTTAACGATTCAACATTACATCGAAATGTCACCAGAGTAGTGACATTAAAGACCCGATAACATGGGGCAAGGTTTTTTTGTCTTAATATATGCTGCTTGGCACACCGATCCCATGGAAGGTGAGGGGGGGGGGGTTTGCTTTAAGGACATAGAGCACCCTTTGCGGCCTCAGATCCCTGTATTCTCACCCTCCTTATCTCTGGCGAACCCGGGGCTCATAGCAACAGCTGAGCACGACTATAACAACCGTACTCAAGTGCATTTAAATAGGAATCCATCATTGGAAGCATCGGGGGGGGGGGCGGCAAATAAAGGGCATGTTGCTTGTGATGATTATACTTCTGTAATTGACACGAGAGGCAGGGACAGCCACCACTTTGGGTGGCTTTAAAAGAGGATTTTAAAAGCGCAGACTCGGGCTATGGGTGGCTACTAAGAAAGATAGTTATCTTCTGCTTCCAGTGTCAAAAGCTGGTGCCAAACGTATTGTTCTGCCCAGGGCCTACTAAGGCTTGTGCCCAGGGGAGGTCACTTCACTGCTACTAACACAGGGGTTTGAAACACTCGATTGTTTATGGAAATAGACACATGGCAACAACTTTTAAAGCTATCCAAGATGGTGAGCGGGCAGAAACTTTCTGCTGTCCATCAGGCAATGGCTTTTTTGTTAAAATGAATTTATTTGGTTTTTCAAATTGCAGTTTAAAGTCACATATCCCACATACAACATAAAAACAAGATTCCATAGAATCTCCTGGACTTCCCTCGCCTCCTTTGTGGGTGAGCTCCCGTTGCTCGGTCGCTGCTCCTGCCAACCTAGCAGTTCGAAAGCACGTCAAAGTGCAAGTAGATAAATAAGTACCGCTCTGGCAGGAAGGTAAACGGCGTTTCCGAGTGCTGCTCTGGTTCACCAGAAGTGGCTTAGTCATACTGGCCACATGACCTGGAAGCTGTACACCGGCTCTCTTGGCCAATAAAGTGAGATGAGCGCCGCAACCCTAGAGTCGTCCGCGACTGGACCTAATGGTCAGGGGTCCCTTTACCTTCACCTAATATCTGTGTCTTGATGTCTTATTCTTTACAAGGGGGTGGTTGCAGGGTCTCGACACGCAACATCTCGTACGGAGCTCCAACACATTTTCCACTCTTGTCCCCTATCAGGCTAAGGCCTGATATGGCAAGAGCTTTAGCAACAGAGCAGCATGGATGCTCCGGGTTGTTCTGCTCCTTCAAAACTCTTAACGTTTGCCTAGATATATTCCACATGCAGAAAAACTCCCAAGTTCATTCCCAATAATCTCCAGAGAGGGTCGTCTGCAAGGGATTCCTTCAGGGCAGTGTTGTGACTGCCAGCCTTCATGTCCTGTTTGCAGACATCTTTGTAAGGTGGAGTTAGACTGCCAATGGCCCTGGTGCCTGAAGCCAGTTCCCCACAGAACACATCCTTGGTGATCCTGAGATGGCGGGTGACATGATTTGCTATGTAATTTCCGAGAGAGTTTTCCTCTACAGTGGTACCTCTGGTTATGTACTTAATTTGTTCCGGAGGTCCGTATTTGACCTGAAACTGCTCTTAACCTGAAGCACCACTTTAGCTAATGGGGCCACCGCCGCACGATTTCTTTTCTCATCCTGAAGCAAAGTTCTTAGCCCCGGGTATTATTTCTGGGTTAGCAGAGTCTGTAACCTGAAGCGTCTGTAACCTGAAGCGTATGCAACCCGAGGTACCACTGTATATGGTTGGTTGAATGTCTCCTCGCTACGTGCAATTTTCTCCTAAAATTGGTAAAGGTAAAGGGACCCCTGACTGTTAGGTCCAGTTGCGGACGACTCTGGGGTTGCTGCGCTCATCTCGCTTTATTGGCCGAGGGAGCTGGCGTACAGCTTCCGGGTCATGTGGCCAGCATGACTTAGCCTCTTCTGGCAAACCAGAGCAGCGCACAGAAACACCATTTACCTTCCCGCCAGAGCGGTACCTGTTTATCTTTGATGTGCTTTCGAACTGCTAGGTTGGCAGGAGCAGGGACTGAGCAACAGGAGCTCACCCCGTCGCGGGGATTCGAACCGCGACCTTCTGATCGGCAAGTCCTAGGCTCTGTGGTTTAACCCACAGCGCCACCCGCGTCCCCTCCTAAAATTACACACTGCTTTTTTTCAGTTTCCTCAGTATAGTATTACCAATACTTTTCTCTCTGGACTTCATATTTAAGTGACTTTGCAAGCAAGAAACAGGGGGTATGTGTGTTGAGGGAAGGCAAAGGAAACTTTCTTTCTTTCTTTCTTTCTTTCTTGTCTGGAAAACTGAGAAGAGTTGGAAAAAATGCCAGACCAGCCAGTAGGGAAAGGTCAAAGGGTAAAACCAGACGCCAGACCCTCCCTCTTCTAACCTTAAAACTCTGGGGCCCTCAGCCTTTTAGAGGTGTGTTGCAGGAAAAGCCGCTTTCTGGAATATTTCAGAGGTTTTCAGTAACATCCTGTGCCAAGCAACCTTAAACCCCAGGTAGTATTTCAGAGGAAATGGACAGCATTGACTGAAAATTAACCGCAGCAGACCCGGGGCCCAAATAAGTTCCAAGGGCTGTTTCTGAAATCAAGTGTTCTCCCTAGTCTGCATTTGGAGACTTGCCTGCATTTTTAATAGGTGTGGTAGAAACAGGCCAAAAAGGAAAGGAGAGGTCGTGAAGCAGAGGAGGGGGAATAAGACAAAACAAAACGAGATAAAAAGCAAGGTTGGCGAGTCAGTTGCAATTGCTTTAAGCTGGTGGTTTTCAGAGTGCTTTTTAATTAAAGGGAAGGGGTGGGTGGATCTGTTAATTTCACTTCCTATCAAGTTCTCACGTTTTCCAAAATTTCCAATATTCTCCATAGTGCTTTTTTCCCAAAAATAATATTTTTAGGGGTACTCTCATTTTGACTCAAATCAGCATTTTATAGTTCAAATCATGAAAAATAAATACAATAAATGGACAAAAGTACAAAGATTCACAAATGTTTTGGGGTATGTGTACCCCTGTGTCCCCCCAGGAAAAACCCCACTGAATCTCCATAACAGTTTGCATTTTTTGAATAAAGGGTGTCATGAAAATTAATCAGCCTTTTAGCATGAATTTTTCTTGATAAACCCATTGTTGTATGGAATTTTCCCTAATATACCTATTTTTGCAAAGCATCTCCCCCTGGTATAATGCGTTTTTGTATATTACGCTCACCAATGTATGCATTTCTATGCTCACTTTCCCCTAGCATAAGCATTTTTGTACACTTGGCTGGAGAATTACATTGAAAAATCAGACACGTTTCAGAAAGCATGAATTGCTCACGGGGGGGGGGCACCTTTCAGTGTGAATTGAATTCAAATTTCTCCCCCATCCGTAATTACAGGGCCATGCAGTTAAAACACTCTTATATCTCTTGAATAGTCATGTATTCTCCCAAGGGAAGTGGCTTGAACACCTTTAGCAAACTTCAGTTCCCAGGACAGTGCCGGATCGCCTATGAGGCAATGTGTGGCAGCTGCCTTGGGTGGCAGAATCCACAGTGGCCACAGATTCTGATGTCAATGTTTATTTCCTTCTTGTTCCTGATGTAGATCTTCACTCACCCCTTCTTCCCTAGCAGGAAGAGGGCACCATTTTGTGGTTCGCCTTGTGTGCCAAAATGTCTTGGGCCACCTCTGTCCTAGGATTCATTTGGGGAAGCCACCGCTGTTCCTTTCATGGGGTGTGTGGGGTCCCCAATTCGTTCCCAAAGGACCTCAGGATTCCCTCTAACACAGTGAGAGCCAGTGTGGTGTACTGGTTAACAGTGGCGTAGCGTGGGGGGTGCAGGGGGGGCCGGCCGCACCGGGCGCAACATCTGGGGTTAGGGCAAATCCACGGGTTAGGGGGCGCAAATCCACGGGTTGGGGGCGCAAATCCATGGGTTAGGGGGCGCAAATTACTTGCCTTGCCCCGGGTGCTGACAACCCACGCTACGCCATTGCTGGTTAAGAGCAGTGGAGTTGTAATCTGGTGAACTGGGTTCGATTCCCTGCTCCTCCACATGCAGCTGCTGGGAGACCTTGGGCTAGCCACACTTCTCTGAAGTCTCTCAGCCCCACTCAGGAAGGAAAAGGAGATTGATAGCCTCTTTGAGACTCCTTAGGGTAGTGATAAAGTGGGATATCAAATCCAAACTCTTCTTCTTCTCCTTCTCTTCTTCAGGGGACCCCATGCTTAAGTTGTTCAACAGCCTCCTCAGAAATTGCAAAATGGTTGAACCAAAAGCTGCTGCCTTGGTAGCGTTCCTGTTCCCTCTCCTCCGTTCCTTTTTTCCTGAGGTAACTTAACTCGGTAACATTTTCTCTCTAGATGGCTGTAGCTCTCTAATGGGGAGTTGTGTAAGCGACTGAGGCCAAACGCAGGCATTAATTACGATGGAAAATCAGTTTAGGGCAGGCCAGAACTAAATTGGAAGCCAGGTCCTCTAGGTAAAACAAAAGGCCCGAAACAGAAGCTTAAGATTTGATTACAGGGCAATATAAGAAAAATGTGCTGTATATTGCCTATTATTAAAGTTGCTTTTGGGCCTGTGTGTTTGCCTGCCTAAGGGATTTTAATAAATATTAGTAATAGCCAGCTGGCTTGCTAGGTCTGTTTGGAGTCTCCCTCTCAGCTTTTTGCGTGTGCGGGAGGGGAAAGATTAGAGGAGGGAGCGATACAAGGCAAGTCTTGCAGAAGAAATTTAAGTCACTGCAAAGAAGCAGTTTTTGATGATAGCAAAGTTCATAGGAAGCCCCTTTTCCAAGGGCACAGCTACTTGCTTTTTCCAGATACTGAAGAAGTTTGTTCTAGATTATCCTGGCAACAGGAAGAATGCGAACCAAGTTATATAAACACTGTGTTAAAAATAGGGGTGGAGGAGAAACTAGTTTTCACTCGCATTTCAATGAGAAACCATCTGAGTTGCAATTTCTGCAAACCAAACTGCAGCTGCCCTTCGAAATTCACACTTCTCTGAATTTTGCAGCAAGGTTTCCACACAATATGTACCAAATGTGCATTTTGGGAGGCCGGTAGCTTCAACTGAGAAGTTTTGAAGTGGAGCAAGCCAAAGGCAGGGCAATGGTTTCAGGACCTTGAATATTAACCGCAGAACGAAGATGGGCATAGAATGCAAATTTAATCTGCAGGAACAGAGAGCCAGTGAGGTGTAATGGTTAAGAGTGTTGAAGTGCTGGGTTCAAGTCCCTGGTCAGCCTTGAAGTTCACAGGCTGAATTTGGGCCAGTCACTCTCAGCCTTCCTCTCACAGGGAAGGGAGGACCACCTACACCACCTTGAGCTGCTTGAGGGAAAAGGTAGCATATAAATTAAAAAGTGCTGGTTTTGACTTATAAAGCCTTAAACGGCTCAGGACCGCAATATCTCAAGGACTGCCTCTCTCCATGTGAACTGCCCCAGACCTTGCCATCATCATCAGAGGCCCTTCTTCATGTGTTTCCTCCACGAGTGGTCCAGAGAGCCTCAACATAAGAACTTTTCTGCACTGGCTCCCTGTTTGTGGAATATTCGCCCCAGGGATCTTCATCTGGTGCCTTCATTATATATCTTTAGGCAGCAGGCAAAAATGTTTCTCTTCAACTGAGAGCCAGTGTGGTGTAGTGGTTAAGAGCGGTGGACTCGTAATCTGGTGAACTGGGTTCGCGTCTCCGCTCCTCCACATGCAGCTGTTGGGTGACCTTGGGCTAGTCACACTTCTCTGAAATCTCTCAGCCCCACTCACCTCACAGAGTGTTTGTTGTGGGGGAGGAAGGGAAAGGAGATTGTTAGCCTCTTTGAGACACCATCGGGTAGTGATAAAGCGGGATATCAAATCCAAACTCCTCCTCCTCCTCCTCCTCCTCCTCCTCCTCTTCTTCTTCTTCTTCTTCTTCTTCTTCTTCTTCTTCTTCTTCTTCTTCTTCTTGGCCTTTGGCTAATTAACATTCTATGGCCTTTAAAATTTGTTTGTTGGCAGGGGGTTATTGTTTTGTTTTTGTTTTATTCCGTATTTTGTGTTCCCAGTTTGTATTTTTACATTGTGAACCACCCTGTGATCGTTGGATGAAGGGTGGTATAATAATAATAATAATAATAATAATAATAATAATAATAATAATAAACAAAATAAATACCGTGGTACCTCAGGTTTTGAATGTAATCCTTTCTGGAGGACCGTTCGAGTTCTGAAACGTTGGAAAACCGAAAACTCAAAACGGAAAACTCAATATGGAAGCCGTGTTTCCTGTTCGACTTCCAAGAAGCGTTCGAAAACCGAAGCATTTACTTCTGGGTTTTCGGTGTTCAAGATCCGAAACATTCATCAACGGAGACATTTGAAAACTGAGGTATCAGCAATTGACAGGTCTGTACAACAGTCCTATTTGGGTGAAATTTTGTTGTGAGACCATGTGCAAAATACATTTGGTGTCCTCTCCATTGTCAAGCAAAGGGACGCAGGTGGTGCTGTGGGTTAAACCACAGAGCCCAGGGCTTGCTGATCAGAAGGTCGATGGTTCGAATCCCCGCAACGGGGTGAGCTCCCATTGGTTGGTCCCTGCTCCTGCCAACCTAGCAGTTCGAAAGCACATCCCGCTCCGGCGGGAAGGTAAACAGTGTTTCCGTGCGCTGCTCTGGTTTGCCAGAAGCGGCTTAGTCATGCTGGCCACATGACCCGGAAGCTGTACGCCGGCTTCCTCGGCCAATAAAGCGAGATGAGTGCCGCAACCCCAGAGTCGGTCACGACTGGACCTAATGGTCAGGGGTCCCTTTACCTTTACCTTTACCTTTACCTTTACCTTTACCTTTACCATTGTTGATCACCAGAAGGTCCCTGGTTGAACTCCTGGCATGTCCTAGTAGTGCTGGGAGAAAACCATGCCTGAAGCCCTGGACAGCTGCTGCCAGTCAGTGTGGACAATACTGAGCTGGATGGACCAGGGATCCTACTCAGTATAAGACAACTTCCAATGTTCCTATGAGAAGTTGTCTAGGTCTGTGGCACAGCAGATCCTGGAATGTCCTCCTGGGGAATCCCTCTCTCCCAAAGCTGCTGGATAGGCTACACAATTTGCCACTAGATCCCTGTCTTCAGGATTATGACCTGTTTTCATAGGTCAGCTGGGAGTCGCCCAGCCTCTTCATTAACCAGCCCCGCAAGAACAATGATTGCCCACATTACAGATGGTTGAACAATGCTCATTTTCCCACTGCAGCCGCAAAGCTGGAGGGTAAATAAAGACTGTTTTGTGTTGGTTCCCCCCACTAAACATGGTATTTATTTTATGGGCTCTTGAAAACAGGGGCTCCATTCACTACTCCAGCTCAAACATTTAGCCACCAAATGTTTCATCTCAAGGGTGGAAAGATTTTCCCCATTCTCATTTGTAATTCTTCTATGGATCGACTCTGCCCCATGCTCAGGCTGTTTTCTAAGTTTACAGGCAGTTTTCCTACATTTAATTTTGGAAGCAGTGCTTGCAAACTTTGCCCTTGCCACACTTCCCATTCCTTTTTCCATGTGCATGAGCTGTGCTCATGAGCCATGGGTGTGTTTGTCAACATTAAAACATAACCAGTCCCTCCCCGCATCATATGCAGCCATCATGCGCCCAGAAACCTCTCTCATTAAAGGGAAGACCTCACAAATTAGTTACACGTTAGCTGGATTGGTGATGAACATTGTGTCCCATTCATTTAAACATGCCAAAACTTATCAATTATTTGTCTTTAATGGGAGCACATATGCACAAAGCTGCTAGTGTGATAGGAATTTTGAGGTCTTAGATATATGTTAAATGTTCATAAGTGTACCAACCAAGCACATATATAGATCAGCACAGGAAGACCGACCTAGAACCATTTTGATTCCCAAACTGTCCCAAACTGACCAAATGTTTTCTCTGCAAGGTCAAAGGAAAATGGAAAAGCCTCCCCATTGTCTTTTCCTCCACAAATCCTGTCTTAAGGGTATGTCTGTGTTTGAATAGGGTGTGAGCCTGTGACCTGACGCAGGAACTAAGTATTTATCATTACAAAAGACTGGCCAGGCTACCCAGGCAATCCAATCAAGTAACCTGCCAGACAAGAGAAAAACAACATTCAAATTTCTGTTTTAAGACCGCCTTTTCTGTGATGTAGGTATGATGTATCTGAGGGGTGGTCTTAGGTTACACCCCTTCTGTGATGTATGTATGATGTTTCTGGGGGTGGTCTTGATCTACAGGGTGGCAATTTCAAAAGTCTTCATAAGGCCCTGCGCGCCATTTTTCTGGGTTCCTCCTCCTTTCCTGCGGGTGAGGGGAGACCCTGTTGCAACAGATCAATAAAGATCAAACTTACTAGCTGCTTTGCTTCTCAATATTCTCTGGTTGGCCTCTGTTATTTTCTCCTACCAATAGGGAACCTATGTAAGGACTCTATATGGGCTCTTGGATACCCCATAAGGGAAAAGGACAATTTTTGTTTACAACACTAGTATTATTTTAACTTGCTTTGATTCTGTTGGCTTTCGAGAGATTCACTTGGTCACCATTTCTAGACGTTGGGGTTTATGAAGTCTGGTACCTAGCCAGTTCATACATTTGCAAGGCTTTTATTCTTTGAAAGAAAGTGAAAATAGATAACAAATTTTGGAGGGTGGTGGCAGGGAGGGAAACACGTGTCACCTCATTTCTTCCGAGAAACAAACATATATTCTTGCCATTATCATTAGATGAAACGCTTTGCAACTGGTCCGAGGTGGAACATTTTCAAAAAGAAATGTATATACTGAACATCTTGCCATTAACAAAATTTGGATGTTCGGCGAAGATTGGTCATTATTATTTTTTTTACTGAAGAAAAATAAAGGTACTAATTACTTATAGACAAGATACTTAGCACAAACAGATAAGCTTCAAAATGAAAAATTCTCAGTTTATGATAATTATATTCTCTGCTTTGTTTTCAGAGACTGATAATTTGAGGCTTTAAAATCACCAGGAAGCCATTAATTGGAATTCTTCAATAAAAAATAAATTACATAGAAGTTCATGATGAGTTGTAAAAGCACAGATTGTATTATACAGTGAGCAACAATGAGTCACTATTTATAGACTTGCATAGATACACTGAAAAGAAGGAAGCAAGAGGCAGGGTTTGTGAAGTGAAGATTCAGAGGGCTGGACTATCAGGTGGGGGAATCTAGGTGCATAAGAAACTTTCAGAGGCCACGGTATAGCCTTTGATAGCACCAGGAGGAAAAACTGTTGATTAACCATTCACCCTGGTTTGTTTGCTGGGAGATTAGACTTTTTTAAAAAAAAACCACACAAAAAGAGGTTACATGAGAGTGTTTCAAGCAAAGGTGACCCCCACATTTTCTATCACTTCTGTTATTGCTAAAAGGGAAGCTCTTTTCAGGCCTCCTGGAAGAAGCAAGGAGCCATGTGGCGATGGCTCCCAGCTGTAAGAAAAACCAAGTGAATTGAATCACTCCAAAAGGGAGATTTTAAAGCCCACATCTTTGCTAACCCAAAGACTACATGACACTTTCTGTAAGAAAATCAATTCTTTCTAAGTTGTTTGGAAGGTTTTTCTTCTTCTTTATTTTACTGCCAGCAGCTGAAGACTTGTTTTCTGTAACTTCTGGAAACTTCACTTATTTGCAAAGCTAAGTCTCTGTGACTCCTTCTAACTAATTTTTGTGTGCAGAATGTTTGCTTAAAGATGGATGAGGGCAGAATGTAAATTGAACAAAGTTTTAATGTGTTTGGAGCAATCACCATTGTACTTAACTCTGCTATGGAAGAGTAAGGATCTCTCTCCCAAATCTCCCTCTAACAACATGCTTTAAGGTGAAATTGCATACAAAGCCATTTCTGACCTGGGAGGAGAAGAGGTTGCGGGCAAAACCCTCCTCCCACACACGCGGGGGCGGGACCTTCCCCTGCGTGAAGAGGGAATCCCCGGGCGTGCCTTCCACCCCATCCGCCAATCGGCGGGCCGGGGAGGCGGGGCCTAGTCCATTTAAGGCCAGGCACACCCGGGGACCGCCCTCTTTTCCCTTTCCCGGCCGAGCGGTTTTCCCATCCCACCCACCCTTTAGGATTAGGTAGCTATGACCTTGCTATGGACTTCGGTTGGTCGCCGCAAGGGGCCTGGTAGGAATTTTTCCAATTTGGCACACTTCGAGCCTTTTGGTTTTTTCGCCTACCTCGTAGCAAACGTCACAACTTCCACGGTAGGAGAAGAAGAAGAAGAGTTTGGATTTGATATCCCGCCTTTCACTCCCTTTAAGGAGTCTCAAAGCGGCTCACATTCTCCTTTCCCTTCCTCCCCCATAACAAACACTCTGTGGGGTGAGTGGGGCTGAGAGACTTCAAAGAAGTGTGACTGGCCCAAGGTCACCCAGCAGCTGCAGGTGGAGGAGTGGAGACTCGAACCTGGTTCCCCAGATTACAAGACTACCGCTCTCAACCACTACACCACACTGGCTCTCACTGGTGGTTAGGCATTGGCAGGGGTCAATTGTTATGCAAATGAATGGGGGGAAGGAAGCAGCATCACCTTCCCCAATGGGAAGGGTAGTCTGGTAGAGGACTCTGGGGGGCGTTGCCTTGTCCGAAACCTAGGGAGGTCAGGGCCCCCGGCACGCCCCTGAGCGGTGACACCCGTGCGATCCTAGTTGGCGTACTTCAACAGGACTCCGACGGCTTGTGGACAACCCTTCCCGGTTCCCATGCCGGGTAGTCGATAGGAGCCAATGCCTAAGGCCAATACCTTCCAATTCTGTAATCAATAAAGTTGTGGCCTTTTTATGCCCATTAACCTTAAATAATGTGTCCAGTGCCTTCATTTCTCTTGGGGGAGGGGACTTGCCACGCAAAAGGTGTGTTATAGGAGCAATTTGCCCTGAAATGCTGATGAATTGAGGGCTATTCTTTTAAAAAGCCACAAACTGCTGTGGAAATGTGGAAAACTTAACTTTACATTGGAATAATGTGAAACTTCGAGAAACTGAAAATTTCACCCACCCGCATCTTCATCCTAGCAAAGTTTTTAACATTAGGTTCAACCAGTGATTTTTTTTTTTCCTAGAAAAAGCTGCTGGTACTCTCCATGAAGTTGTCTAAGCTGCTCTCCCAGATTAGTTTTCCCCTCCCATCCTTGTATTCCTCCTGCTTTTCTCAAAACTAATTTAAATGCCAATATTTCTTCTTCCTCCTCAGCCAGAAAAAAAAGCACTAGGTTCAACAAGTGGGAATGTCAAGAGGTCTGTGACAGAGATGTGCACTGTGATTTATTCGGTCTCAAATTATTTCTCTCTCAGTAAAATAGCACAGTAGAAGTTCTCAAGGGGGAGGTCAAGATAGGTTGACCACCTGAGAGCTACCATGCCACACAAACCCAAATGAAGGAACTGTAGGGAAGGCAGCAAGATCAGCCAAGGGCCCTCCTTATTTATATATTGCATTTATATTCCTACCTCTTCTCTAAAGAGCTCAAGGTTGTGTATATATGGTTCTCCCCATCCTAATTTAATTCCCACAGCAACACTTTGTGGTATGTTCAGCTGGGAGGCAGTGACTGGCCCAAGATCACCCAGTGAACTTTATGTCAAGTGGGAATTAGAACCCTGTCCTCCCTGGTCCTAGTTTGACACCCAAACCACTACAACACCACTCCTGACCCCAGTAGGCCAGAAAATTTAAGTGTGGTGTAGTGGTTATGAGCGGTGGACTTGTAATCTGGTGAACCGGGTTCGCTTCCCCGCTCCTCCACATGCAGCTGCTGGGTGACCTTGGGCTAGTCACACTTCTCTGAAGTCTCTCAGCCTCACTCACCTCACAGAGTGTTTGTTGTCGTGGAGGAAGGGAAAGGAGAATGTTAGCCACTTTGAGACTCCTTATGGGAGTGATAAAGTGGGATATCAAATCCAAACTCTTCTTCTCTTCTTCATCTACCATAGAGTGAACTCGGTAGATGAATAAGGGTCCACATGTAGATCTTCTTGGTTCAAGTCCACCAGCTCCATCCAGTGCACCACAGAGGCATTTCTCGAAAAAACTGGCAGCAATGACCCACTTGTGCTTCTGTCTTCTTCTTTTTAATTCACAAATCAATCTTGTTTGATTTTACAAATATGAATTAATAGCCATACCAAATACATCCATATAGAGAGATCACTCTGAATCCTGAGACTTCCTCCCATCCATGAGTCCTGTTGTCAACATTTTCAATTGCATATTATTTTGTAATCTATATTTTATGTCTATCCATACTGCCCATAGTATTTGTTACATTACAAGGGAGATTAAAATCCTGCTAATGTTTTCATAAAATTATAAACTTTTCCCATTCTTTCTTGACCTCCTCATCTTCTTGGTCTCTGAGTTTTCTGGTCAGTTTTGCCATTTCAGCGTAGTCTAAGAGCTCCACTCTAAGTTTTCTAAGTACACAATTGGCTACATCTAGCTGGGTCTTGAAGCCAACACTTTGACTTGTCCATGACACATTTCTCTCTCCGAAAATAGCGTGTGCGCACCCCCCCGCCCACAGACAGAGACAGAGAGACATTGTGGGTTGTTTAATGTTGTATAATCCATAATGAATTTATGCAATGGTCATAATTTTATGTAAGGGGGGAACTTCTGAACTCGCAGAATCAGACATGCTCTAGTTTGTACCCTTTCAATGACCTCCAGCAAACATGTGACCCAGATAAGAGAGCCTCTTGTCCACTTGCATAAACCTGATGTTTTACACACACAAAAAGGAAAGGGGGCGAATGAGACATAAAATCAAAAGAACTATTCATGGTGTGATGGCCTGGGATTCCGAGTCTGAGAGTGATCCGGAGGAATCCCAGCCGGCACAGGAGTCCCCGCCTCCAGGGCCGGCTGAACTGGGGCAAGGCCTAGTTGCTGAGGAAACTCAAGAGCAGGCACCAGGTGAAATCATTCAGGCCCCAGAGGTGCTGGAAGACTCAGTGGCTACAGGTGAGCCTCCCCCGGGGCCCAGTAACCCTTCGGCCTCTCCTGATCTGCAGAGGCTTAGGGCAGAGAGGCGAAGGGAACTGGTGTCTCCCAGGAGGAGTGCTCGCCTTAAGGCCAAGAGAGGCGGGGCTTCTGGGGGCCGGGACCGCCCCCGGCCTTAGAAGAAGATAAAGGTCAGGCAGCCCGGTCCCAGGTTGCGGGAGCAACGTCGTTGTGAAGTATCTGCTTTACCCAGTCCTTGTTCGGCACTCCCAGTGTGCCTGTTCCTCACCCGGACTCCTGCTTCTGCCTTACCAGTGTTCCTGTTCCCCGCCTGGACTCCTGCTTCTGCCTTACCAGTGTTCCTGTTCCCCGCCTGGACTCCTGCTTCTGCCTTACCAGTGTTCCTGTTCCCCGCCTGGACTCCTGCTTCTACCCTACCAGTGTTCCGGTTCCTCGCCTGGCTTCCTGCTTCTGCCCTGCCACCGTTCCTGCTACCCCGCCCAGCTCCCTGTTGATCTTGGCCTACGGTAATAGTACCTCATCCCCCCTGGGACCAGCACAGTTTGCTCCCGCCTTACCCGCACTCCCCCTTCGTAGGGGTGCGTTCGGGAAGAGCCAGAGGCCATGGCTGACCAGGCGGCTGCACTGGTGGATTTGGCCCAGAGGAACCAGACCTTGACTCACACCGTGCAGCAGCTCAGTGACGCGGTTGTGGCACTTCAGCAACGCTTGGAAGCCCTACCGGCTCCTGGGGCCGACGCCCCGGCTCCTGGCAAGTACCCAGTGGCTTTGCCTGAGAAATTTGATGGAGCCCCGGCCAGCTTTCCCATGTTCCTGGCCCAGGCCAAGCTGTATATTCAGGGGCGAGCCCGGAACTTTCCTGACGACCGCACCAAGGTGCACTTTTTGATTAGTTTGTTAAAGGACCAGGCGGCCAAGTGGGCGTTGCCGCTACTCAGGCAAGACTCCCCCTTGCTGGCAGACTATACGGGGTTTTGCAATCATTTGGAGGCCGCGTTCGGCAATCCCCAGAAAGGGAGTCAAGCCAACCGGGCGATTCGGCGTTTGAAACAGGGCAAGTCCACGGTGGCCGCATATACCACGGAGTTTTGGCTGCTGGCACAGGACTTGACCTGGAATGATTCGGCACTGCGGGACCAGTATCTCGAGGGGCTTTCAGACGAGGTACTGGACCAGTTGGCCACAATGGAACGCCCCACCACGCTAGACACTCTCATTCAACGGTGTCTACAAATAGACGATCGGCTGGAGGATCGTCGTCAGGCCCGGGGTCGCCGACACTTCCAGTTCACGGCACCAGCTTTTTCCAGCAGCCCCACGGTCACAACTGATTTAACGGAGGAGCCTATGCAGCTCGGGGCAGTGCGGCCACACCTTTCCCCTGCAGAGAAGGCGCGGCGTCGGGAGGGAAATCTCTGTCTTTACTGTGGCGGAAGTGGACACTTCGCTCGGTCTTGTCCAGAGAAAACGCCAGCCGCAGGGAAACCGCCAACCCCAGTAGCTGATGGCCCTAGCTACCGGGGGTCCCAAACAGCACAGAATGGGGCCGCACCAATTGAATTACAACACCTTATGGTTCCAGTACATCTATACCCTCCAGGAGGGCCATGGATCCTTACCCATGCTCTGGTGGATTCAGGGGCAACCCGCTCTTATATGGACGCTGCTTTTGCTGCCCAGCATCGAGTGCCACTTCGGAACAAGCCAGAACCGGTACAGGTGGAGGCAATCGACGGACGGCCACTGCGTTCGGGCGCCGTCACTCAAGAGACCCAGCCCCTGGTCCTGTGCCTCCAGCAGCACCGTGAGATGCGAACTCTGGATATTGCTTCCATGCCCCGGTTCCCCCTGGTGCTTGGGATGGACTGGCTAGAGGCTCACAATGTGCAGATTGACTGGGTCAAACGGACTGTACACTTCCCAGACCCCAATTCTCCTGCTGAGACTGAGATGCTAGCAGCTGCGCCCACTGAGGAGGTGGCTGCGACGCTCCCCGCTGAGTACCGGGACTATCACGACGTGTTCGAGGAACGGGGGGCAGACCAGCTGCCGCCGCATCGGTCCTTTGACTGCGGCATAGACCTCCAGCCCGGAGCGCCTCTACCGGTGAGTCGCTTATACTCGTTAACAGAGCCAGAGCGCGAGGCTTTGCAGGACTTCTTGCGCAAGAACCTGGAGCGTGGGTTCATTAGACCCTCTACCTCGCCCACTGCTGCACCAGTGCTCTTTGTCAAAAAGAAATGTGGGGAGCTCCGCCTTTGCCATGATTACCGGGCCCTGAACAAAATTACCATCCCGGACCGGTACCCCTTGCCCCTTATTTCGGAGTTACTGGAGCGGGTGCAAGGGGCGCAGGTGTTCACCAAGCTAGACCTCCGGGGAGCCTACAATTTGATTCGGATCCGCGCCGGGGATGAGTGGAAGACAGCATTCGGGACCCGGTACGGACAGTTTGAATACCTGGTTATGCCCTTTGGTTTGTGCAACGCACCTGCTGTGTTCCAACGGTACATCAACCACGTGTTCCAGGACTTGCTAGACAAGTACGTGGTGGTGTACTTGGATGACATTCTGGTTTACTCCCGTGACCCGGCGTGCCACGAGGGCCATGTCCGGACCGTGCTGCAGCGCTTGCGCGAGCATCGTCTGTATGCAAAGCTCAGCAAGTGCGAGTTCCATCAGCAGTCAGTGGACTTCCTGGGTCATCGACTCTCACCAGGTGGGGTGCAAATGGATCCTGGGAAGGTGGCAGCGGTTCGAGAATGGGCGGCACCTCGGAACCGCAAGGACCTACAGCGTTTCCTGGGGTTCGCCAACTATTACCGGACCTTCATTGCGGATTATGCTCACCGCACCACCCCGTTGACCCGGCTTCTGCGCCCCAAGACGCCGTTTTCCTGGGACAAGGAGGCGGAGGAGGCATTTCAAGGGTTGAAGGCCTGTTTCCAGAGAGCGCCAATCTTGCAACATCCGGATCCTTCTCGACCCTTTGTGGTAGAGACTGACGCCTCCAGTACGGCTCTCGGTGCCGTCTTGTCTCAGCAGCACGGACCGGAAGCGCCACTCTTACCCTGCGCCTTCTATTCCCGCCAGCTCCTTCCAGCGGAGCGTAACTATACCGTGTGGGAGCGGGAACTGCTGGCCATCAAGGTGGCCTTTGAGGTTTGGCGCCACCATCTTGAAGGAGCAAGACACCCGGTGGAGGTGAGAACCGACCACCGGAACCTGGAATACCTCCAGACCACCCGCAAGCTGAACCAAAGGCAGATCCGGTGGGCGTTGTTCTTTTGCCGGTTCCAGTTCCGGATCCGCTACATCCCTAGCTCCCAAAACCAGAAGGCGGATGCCCTGTCCCGGAAACCTGAAGACAACGCAGACACGGTTCAGCAAGCAGCACCCACCACGATCCTACCACCAGCTGCGTTCCTGGCCACCCAGGAGGTCGAGCCACTGCAGGCTCGGGTGCGGGAACAGCAGCGGGTCGACGCTTGGGCCCAGGAACGACTCCGGGAACTGGCCGAAGGATCATGCCCTCAGTATCCAGGGCTGGTCTCGCATCAGGGTCTTCTGCTGCACTACGGGCGCCTGTACATCCCACCAGGGCCGCTGCGGGCTGAGGTTCTCCGGATGACCCATGACGCTCCAGCGGCGGGGCACTTTGGGCGGTATCGGACCACCCATCTGGTAAGCCGTGAGTTTTGGTGGCCCCGTTTGAAGGCTGACGTGGCTCGCTACGTCGCTGGTTGTGACGTCTGCAGGCGGGCCAAGGGGCCTACCGGGCGACCCCCCGGCCTCCTTCAGCCGTTGCCGGTTCCACCACGTCCTTGGCACACAGTTTCTCTAGACTTTGTAGTGGAGTTACCCCCGTCTCATGGCTGCACCTGCCTTCTAGTTTTCTCCGACCACTTCACGAAGATGGTGCACTGTGCCCCCTGCCCATCCATACCCTCAGCTAAGGAAACCGCGCAGCTGTACCTCCAGCATGTCTTCCGCCTGCATGGCCTACCTGAGCGTGTAGTATCCGACCGCGGCGTTCAGTTCACGTCCCGGTTTTGGCGTGCTTTGCACCAGGCCCTCGGAACAGAGGTCTGTCTCTCGTCTGCTTACCACCCACAGACTGATGGCCAGACGGAACGGGCGAACGCGGTACTGGAACAGTACCTCCGGTGTTACTGCAGCTACCAGCAGGACGACTGGGTCGACCACCTAGCATTGGCGAAGTTCGCTTATAACAACGCGGTGAATGCGTCCACCCAGCAGACCCCGTTCCAAGCCAGTTATGGCCTTCATCCACGGTTGTTTCCGGATGTGCTGCCGGCATCTACGGTCCCTGCGGTGACAGAGTGGCTTCAGGAGCTCCAGTCCCAGCAACAGCTGTTGATGGAGCAGCTGCACCAGGCCAAGGAGGCGTACAAGGTCCAGGCCGACCGCCACCGCCAGGTGGGGCCGGAACTTCACGTCGGTGACTTGGTATGGCTTTCCACTCGCCACCTCCACCCTTCTCGACCTTCGCGGAAGCTGGACGCCCGGTTCACCGGCCCGTTCCCTATCGTGGACCAGGTCTCGCCTGTGGCATTCCATCTCCGGCTGCCAGCAAACCTGAAGGTTCACCCGGTATTCCACAGGTCCCTTCTGAGTCCGGTGGCCCCACCCGACGAGTTCCACCCGGACCGTCCCCGACCGCAGCCAGTCTTGGTGCAGGGAGAGCCTGAGTACGAGGTGGAACGCATTCTGGACTCCCGATACCGCAGGGGAAGGCTGCAGTATCTCATTGACTGGAAGGGGTATGGGCCAGAGGACCGTTCCTGGGAACCAGCGGTCAACGTCCACGCACCTGCCTGCATCCGGGAGTTTCATGCAGCGTACCCCAGCAAGCCGGGTCCGGGCCCTCAAGTGAGGGGGGGGCCTGGGAGGGGGGATGGTGTGATGGCCTGGGATTCCGAGTCTGAGAGTGATCCGGAGGAATCCCAGCCGGCGCAGGAGTCCCCGCCTCCAGGGCCGGCTGAACTGGGGCAAGGCCTAGTTGCTGAGGAAACTCAAGAGCAGGCACCAGGTGAAATCATTCAGGCCCCAGAGGTGCTGGAAGACTCAGTGGCTACAGGTGAGCCTCCCCCGGGGCCCAGTAACCCTTCGGCCTCTCCTGATCTGCAGAGGCTTAGGGCAGAGAGGCGAAGGGAACTGGTGTCTCCCAGGAGGAGTGCTCGCCTTAAGGCCAAGAGAGGCGGGGCTTCTGGGGGCCGGGACCGCCCCCGGCCTTAGAAGAAGATAAAGGTCAGGCAGCCCGGTCCCAGGTTGCGGGAGCAACGTCGTTGTGAAGTATCTGCTTTACCCAGTCCTTGTTCGGCACTCCCAGTGTGCCTGTTCCTCGCCCGGACTCCTGCTTCTGCCTTACCAGTGTTCCTGTTCCCCGCCTGGACTCCTGCTTCTGCCTTACCAGTGTTCCTGTTCCCCGCCTGGACTCCTGCTTCTGCCTTACCAGTGTTCCTGTTCCCCGCCTGGACTCCTGCTTCTACCCTACCAGTGTTCCGGTTCCTCGCCTGGCTTCCTGCTTCTGCCCTGCCACCGTTCCTGCTACCCCACCCGGCTCCCTGTTGATCTTGGCCTACGGTAATAGTACCTCATCCCCCCTGGGACCAGTACACATGGTGGTGGAACACAGGCACACACATTTGCTCCCTGGATACAAGAATAATGATAATACAGTGGACGCGGGTGGCGCTGTGGGTTAAACCACAAGGCCTAGGACTTGCCGATCAGAAGGTCAGCAGTTTGAATCCTGAGTTCCTGTTGTTCGGTCCCTGCTCCTGCCAACCTAGCAGTTCGAAAGCACATCAAAGTGCAAATAGATAAATAGGACCCCTGACCGTTAGGTCAAGTCATGGACGACTCTGGGGTTGCGGTGCTCATCTCGCTTTACTGGCCGAGGGAGCCGGCGTACAGCTTCTGGGTCATGTGGCCAGCATGACTAAGCTGCTTCTAGCAAACCAGAGCAGTTTACGGAAACGCCGTTTAGCTTCCTGCCAGAGTGGTACCTATTTATCTACTTGCACTGCATGCTTTCAAACTGCTAGGTTGGCAGGAGCTGGGACCGAACAACGGGAGCTCACTCCGTCGTGAGGATTCGAACCGCCGACCTTCTGATCGGCAAGCCCTAGGCTCTGTGGTTTAACCCACAGCGCCATCCCTGTCTCTTGTGGAGCCAATGAAGGTCTTACGCTATTCCTGATACATGTCTCAGTGGGACGCCTTGCCAGTCTTACCCAAACTGTTTTGGCACCTCTCAACCTCTCAGATTTGCTTGTCTGTGTTGCATGAAGGGGAATCCCCAAATTGGCTTTCAGCAGACATTTGGTGAAGCAACTTGTTTCATGTTCACGGAAGCCATTTTAAAACCAGGTAGTGGACAAATGGCAATTGTTGGCTCTGCCTCAGAACAAGCTGTATGCCACAATGAACTTGTTAGCGTTGAAGGGACCACCAGAACCAGTGCTGTTTCTGCTACAAAAGACTTAACCCGTCTCCCTCTCTGGAATTTGACAATCGTCAGGTTACTACTCTCCAAACGCAGAAATCGGCAAGACGCCCATTACCATTAAGGCCAGAGTCATTACCATTAAGGAAGTGTCAGGGTTTCTGGGAGAAGTGAGGAGATGGCAGAGGAGACGGAAAGCGAGTGGGAGGAGGGAGAGAGAGACGAGGAAGAAGATGACGGAATTCGAAGGGAATCTATGAGCCTAAGCAGTGAGTCAGAGGATTCCCAAAAGGGAGCTAGCATGATCAGGCGAAAAGCAGGAGAAGAGAGAAGCTGTGAAAAGTCAGGAAAGGAGGGGAGAAAGCCCAGTGAAGCACAGACGCTGTCAGAGGGGTCTCAGCCGGAACGGAGTAAAGGGGGTGGAGTTGTCAGCCTCTCGGAGGGAGGAGGAACAGGAGAAAACAGAGAGAGGGGGTTGGAGCAAGGTGTTCAGCCGGAAAGGGTAGAGAGTGGAACAGGGGGCAGTATAGAGGACGAAGGAAAGGTCAAAAGCAACGTACGCGCGCCAAGTTCAAACATAGAGGCGCGCGGAAGTGGGGAAAGCTCAGAGGAGGAGCCCGGCCCCAAAGCCAGAAGGAGGGGGCAGGAGGCGGCAGAGGATTCAGCCTCAGGCGAATCCCGGAAGGAGAGAACCCAGGGGGGCAGAAAGACCCTGCGGAAAAGAAAGGAGAGGAAGAGGTGGTCTAGAGCCAGGCTATTAAGTTGGTGTGGAGGAGGGGAGGAGTCAGAGGGGGACTTCGGCGGTCTAACGTGACAGACGTACAGCCACAATGCTGAACTGTGAAAGAAGCAATTATCTTCAATAAACTTTTCCTGTGAGTAAACTATAACGGAGTAGGGTCTCTCGTGAGCTGGGACCCACCTGGGTGGCTGTGACAGAAAGTCCCCCTCCCTCTGAAAGCAAAAATTTTTTTTTGCGAAGCTCACGAACGGGGCAGCCATGAGTGCTGAGGAACAGCTGGCTGCACTCCGGGATCAGATTACCACTCTCACAACGGCAGTCATTGCTTCGCAGAAGAAGAATGCTGACTTGGAGAAAGCGTGCCAGGATTTGCAAGCAAGGTGGGAAAATGCGGACAAGGCGGGGACCCCGGGCTCCAGAGCGGAGGGCATTGCGCTTGGAAGGAGGGGGGGTGCCCTAGTTTCGCATTTTAATGGCAACTTGCAAGACTATCCCAACTTCAGGGCAGATGTCGTGTATGCACTGCATTTACTCCGTCATGATTTTAGAGATGAGGAGGAGAGAGTGGGATTTATTGTTTCGCACCTGCATGGGGAGGCCAGGGCTTGGCTACGCAATCTGTGGCGCGAAGATGGACCAGCCCGTCGCAATGCAGATGCGTTTATCAAGGCAATGGATGCTTGTTTTCAATCCTCTGTGGATAAGGACATTGCGCGCCGGCAGATGCACGGGCTGAGGCAGGGGAGAGCCACTGTACGCCAATATCATTCTAAATTTTTTGCATTGCTCACCGCCTTAGATTGGCCGAAGGACAGTCTACCGGTCAGGGATCTTTTTTGGGAGGGATTGAGCCCCTCCGTCAAGGATGAGATCGCAAGGGGGGACAGACCCCAGACCCTGGAAGACGTGCTGCAACGGGCTTTGGCTATAGGAATTCGACATGAGGGACGTCCGTGGCACGAGGAGGGGGGGCCCCAAGCGCGCGCGCAAGCAAAAGCTCTCCCTTTTGTGCACAGGGATTTCAGCCGTGCGCACCCCTCACCAATGGGGAAGGAAGGCGAAGAGCCAATGGAGATTGGTGGTGCTAGGGCTCAAAAGCCATCCCAGAGCCCCATCCCTGCTGCAGCCAAAGCGAAGCCTCCTAGAGGGACCAGGAAGTGTTACATCTGCGACAGTGCACACCATATGGCGAAAGAGTGCCCCCAGAGGCTCCAGAAGCACACTGCAGCGCTAGCAACTGTGACAGCAGAGGTGCAATCAGAGGAGCAGCTTCAGGGAAACTGCAGTGCCTGGCTGGAAGCAGAGCTACTGGGGCTCAGCCAGGCGGATCTGTAGAGAAGTCCCCAGCATCCTTGCAGCGCATGGACCCTTTACCTCCCAAACCAGCAGTTTTACTCACAGCAACACTCCAGCTGCCTGATGGGCGACTTCTCGAGGTTCCAACAACCATCGATTCGGGAAGCAACGCCGATTTCGTGGGATTAGAGTTCGTCAAGCAGCATAACATAGCGCTCCTGCCTGCAACGACGCCTCTGAACGTGGTCACGGTAGACGGCAGGAAGTTGCTGGGGGGGCAAGTGGTGCAGCAAACCCCTCCCATGATGATGCAAATTGGAGACCATCGAGAGCTTATTAGTTTCAATGTCACCCACTTATCGGACACGCCCATCGTGTTGGGCATGAGTTGGCTGGACAGGCACAGTCCCGCGGTTGCTTGGTACCAGAGGCAGATCACCTTTTGTTCATCGTATTGCGCCCAGAATTGCATCCAAACCGATCAAGGAGGAGAAGTTCGTCTGGACCGAACAAGCAGAGCGATCCTTTCGGAAGCTTAAAAGCCTTTTCGCCTCCGAGGAGCAGCTGCTGCACGTGAATCCTGGCAGGCCCATGCGGGTAGAGACAGATGCATCAGACAGAGCAGTTGGGGCCGTCCTCTTGCAAGAGGATTCGCGAGGCAACTGGAGACCAGGTGCATTCTACTCCCGGAAGCTCAGCAAGACGGAGCGCAACTACACCATATGGGACAGGGAGTTGTTGGCCATTCATGCAGCTTTCAAAGCGTGGCGACACTTCTTGATAGGAGCCAAGCACACGGTGCAGGTCCGCACGGATCACAAGAACTTGGAGTATTGGCGGACGGCTAAATTGCAAACCCAACGACACATGCGCTGGGCGGAATTCTTTGCGGATTTCGATTTCAAAATAGAATACATCCCTGGAGACTCCAATGTTATAGCAGACGCGCTGTCCCGAAAGCCTCAATACCTGGAGGAAGTAGCTCCAATCGCAGCAAAGTACATTTTCGCACCGCAGGCGTGGACATGCGCTACCATCGCAGTCGACCTGGACGCGGTGCGACGCGCGCTGCAAGAGGATCAGTTTGCACAATCCAAGATGGAGGAGCTCCGCAGAGGGTCGCCTGACAACAATGAGTTTCAGTTGCAGGATGGACTTTTGACTCGCAAGGGCGCCCTTTACGTGCCCACCGACGAGCTTCGCGCCACGGTTTTGCAACAATTGCACGATGCCCCGAGTGCGGGCCATTTCGGCAAAGAGAAGACGATGGAGTTGGTGGCAAGGGACTTTTGGTGGCCCCAGATGAGAGGAGAGGTGGCGGACTACGTAGCCAGGTGCGATATCTGCCAGAGGTCCAAACCAGTGCATCAGAAGCAGGCGGGATTGTTAGAACCGCTGGAGACACCGCAGCAACCGTGGGAGAGGGTAGCGTTGGACTTTGTTACAGACCTGCCCAGCTCCAGAGGTAAGACGGCGGTGTTAGTGGTTGTGGACTTGTTCACCAAGATGGCGCACTTCATTCCTTGTGCCAAGGTGGCGACGGCAGAACAGACCGCAAAGCTCTTCATCGATCACGTCTTCAGAGTGCATGGACTACCGCAGTCCGTCTTGTCCGACAGGGGGCGCCAATTTGTTTCCACTTTCTGGCAGAAGCTTCTGGGCATCTTGCACGTCAAGATCAACCTGACGTCGGCGAGGCATCCACAGACCAACGGTCAAGCGGAGAGGGTCAACGCGATCATGCAGCAGTACCTACGGTGTTACGCCAACCAGCGACCCGCGGCGTGGGTGGACTACCTGCCGATGGCTGAGTTCGCCTACAACAACACGAAGCACGCATCCACCGGGGTGACGCCTTTCTTCGCGAACTATGGACGTCATCCCAGAACCTTCCCGAGCTTTACAGCACCTGAAGGGGGGGGACCTCAAAATGCCGACCAGTTTGCAGCAGAGTTGCAAGAGGTGCACGAGGAGCTGCGGAGACATTTGGAGCTGGCAAAGCAGGCGTATAAGGTGCAAGCCGATAAACACAGAAGGGCGGGGGAAGACATTCAGGTTGGGGACTGGGTATGGTTAGCAGCCCACGCGATGCCGGCCAGGTCGTTGGCCAAAAAGAAGTTAGAACACAGGCAGCTAGGACCATATCAAGTTGAGGCTAAGATCAATCCGGTGGCTTTTCGCCTAGCCCTTCCGGAGGGCTCCAGGGTGCACCCGGTCTTTCATAGGTCGGTGCTCACTCCCTACAAAGCCCCACACAGGTTTCAAGAGTCAGGAGCACCTCCAGAGCCACGTAGAAGGGCGCCTGAGGGAGGGGAGTCGCCAAGACCAGAACCTCTTAATGAGGTCACAGAGATACTGGATTCACGATGGGGGGAGGAGGGAGTTGAATATTTTCTCGCCAGGGAAGGCACTCCAGTCTCTGCAAATAGCTGGGTGCCGGGTTACGCTTTGGACGAACCCCTGTTGAAGGAGGAGTTTCATGCAATTTTTCCGCACAAACCCATGCCCGAGGAGTATTTTGATGATTGGCTTTTCACGCCCACTTTGTCGGGCAGCACGTTCGGGGGTTTCTCCTCGCCCGAGGGCTCTACGCCCAAAACAAGCCCGACCAGGGATCCCCGCCTGGGGGGGGGAGAGACAAACCCTTATTGGTGGGTGGATCAGCCAAGGGAGGTATGGAGTCAGAGGTGGATGATAGGTCCTTGGCAGGCAGCGCCAGGAGAAGCAGTGAGGGAGGAAGAGACTGTGATGCCTTCAGGGGGGGAACCCGAGTTCGAACACACGTATACGGAGCTGCCAGAGGAGAAGATTGACGTGGACACCCGGTATCCTGAACCGACCCAGGAAGAACCACATTTCCCTCAACCTGCACCCAGCGACCGGGAGGGGGGAAGGGGGGGCTTCGAGGGGGGGATGGATGTCAGGGTTTCTGGGAGAAGTGAGGAGATGGCAGAGGAGACGGAAAGCGAGTGGGAGGAGGGAGAGAGAGACGAGGAAGAAGATGACGGAATTCGAAGGGAATCTATGAGCCTAAGCAGTGAGTCAGAGGATTCCCAAAAGGGAGCTAGCATGATCAGGCGAAAAGCAGGAGAAGAGAGAAGCTGTGAAAAGTCAGGAAAGGAGGGGAGAAAGCCCAGTGAAGCACAGACGCTGTCAGAGGGGTCTCAGCCGGAACGGAGTAAAGGGGGTGGAGTTGTCAGCCTCTCGGAGGGAGGAGGAACAGGAGAAAACAGAGAGAGGGGGTTGGAGCAAGGTGTTCAGCCGGAAAGGGTAGAGAGTGGAACAGGGGGCAGTATAGAGGACGAAGGAAAGGTCAAAAGCAACGTACGCGCGCCAAGTTCAAACATAGAGGCGCGCGGAAGTGGGGAAAGCTCAGAGGAGGAGCCCGGCCCCAAAGCCAGAAGGAGGGGGCAGGAGGCGGCAGAGGATTCAGCCTCAGGCGAATCCCGGAAGGAGAGAACCCAGGGGGGCAGAAAGACCCTGCGGAAAAGAAAGGAGAGGAAGAGGTGGTCTAGAGCCAGGCTATTAAGTTGGTGTGGAGGAGGGGAGGAGTCAGAGGGGGACTTCGGCGGTCTAACGTGACAGACGTACAGCCACAATGCTGAACTGTGAAAGAAGCAATTATCTTCAATAAACTTTTCCTGTGAGTAAACTATAACGGAGTAGGGTCTCTCGTGAGCTGGGACCCACCTGGGTGGCTGTGACAGGAAGAGTCAAGAAAGTACATTTCAGGTTTTACCGATCAAGTGTCTTGCTATTGCCAACACAAAAATTCTTTGTGAAATGTGATTAATTAATAATTCTGTCTCAAGGCCGAAACACACACACACGTAGTGCACAACCCAGCAGAAACGAAACTTTTGGCTCATATTAATCCTCATCTGAGTTACTTTTTTTAAAAATTAGCAAGCTGTTTTCATGAACTAGGTCAGGTGACTGTGGTATGTGAAGAGCTATCTGACACTGCCTGAAGATTATTCTGTCCTTGTCTGTTTTCACCTCATAAATATACCATTCTCTTTGCTATCCCAGGTTCTAGTTTGAAGAAATATGAATTTGGCTGTATGCATAAAGGATTAACCTTTGATTACCCATCATGCCTCTCTCCTTATCGCCACGGATTCCATCCACCGCCCCTCCAGCCCGAGTACATCGGTTTGGAGGGCTTGGGCACAGAAACACTCACATACGGAAAATAAGGAAGCGGCAAACTCTCTTCACTTCTCTCTCTCCCATCGGGATGAACTACAGTTGCATATGGAGATGACAAGGAGAGGAAGTCTAAAATCAGAGAGAGGTGGCTTTCTGAAAAAGCGTCAGTAGCATTAGTGTCACGAGCAAAGCACCCGTCTGTGACAACTCCAAAGACCTTTCAATGGAAAATTGCGCTCGGCTACCTTTAAAGTACGAGATGCTAATTTGGGGGATTTGCCGGGTTTGAACTGGAGGGCTGCATTTTTTGCATGGGATTTTGCTTAATTTCCCAGCACCACAAAAGGAGAGAGAGGGAGAGGAGACATCTGAAACACAAGTGCCTACAGCCAACTGTCAACAAAAATCAATGCTAATAGCACACAGCCTGTCACTGATTTATGTCTTGATGTGGTAATCTTCTCAATTTAGCGAGATATTCCTCCCCCCACCCCACAAAAATTGCCAAAATTCTCACTAGACGCTTTATGAATGTCGCGAGGTGCTATTAGGATGGTAATGGGGCCGTATTAAATAAGCATTCACTAGTTCAACGTGTCAGAGAAATGGGGGAAAATATATATACATATGTATGCACATGGGTATGTGTGTGGGTATATATGGGGCCTTTCAGTGTGCACGTAAATTGTTTCATGCTCTCAGTGTTCCTTAAGATTAGAAGATGGCATATTGCATGCCACGCCTGTTGTTGGGGATGGGGCAGAGAGGAGTGGATGATGGGAAGCAGTGTGGGGTCTTGCATTCCTCTTTCGCCTATTTTTCCTCTCTTGAATATATCCATGAAGGGGATATTATCTATCTATATCTATATCTATATCTATATCTATATCTATATCTATATCTATATCTATATCTATATCTATATCTATATCTATATCATCTATATCTATATCTATATCTATATCTATATCTATATCTATATCTATATCTATATTATCTATCTATCTATCTCTATCTATCTATCTATCATCTATCTATCTATCTATCTATCTATCTATCTATCTATCATCTATCTATCTATCTATCTATCTATCATCTATCTATCTATCATCTATATCTATCTATCATCTATCTATCATCTATATCTATCTATCTATCTATCTATCTATCTATCTATCTATCTATCTATCTATCTCTATCATCTATTTCTATCTATCATCCCCTTCATGGATCACTGCCTTGTTGTGGCAAAGGGGCTTGAATAACTCAGAGAAGCTATGAGCAATGCCGTGCAGGGCCACCCAAGACGGACAGGTCATAGCTGAGAGTTTAGACTAAATGCGATCCACCTGAATTCAGGTAAGTAGCTGTGTTGGTCTGACACAGTCAATATATATATAAAAATAATTTTTTAAAAAATTGTCCAGTAGCACCTTAGAGACCGACTAAGTTTGTTCTTGGTATAAGCTTTCGTGTGCATGCACACTTCTTTAGATACCACCTGGAGAAGTGTGATCCACCTGGAGAAGGAACTAGTAATCACTCCAGTATTTTGCCAAGAAAACTCCATGGACCTAAAAAAGGAGAAGCTTTGAGAAGAAAGTGAGAGTTTCCAAGGCATGCTCTGGTTCATGGGGTCACGGAGAGTCGAACACAACTAAGAAAACTAAGCAACAGATATATAGATATAGATATAGATATAGATATAGATATAGATATAGATATAGATATAGATATAGATGGGATTGGATTGGATTGGATAAGGGCATACCCTATTTTGGCCAAGGCTAAGCACCCTGTGCATTTTGCTGGCTTTATTCAAACCCTTTTGGCATTTCTTGAAATTTCTCTGGTGTTTTGCTTGAGGAGGAACCTCCCAAGTTGACTTCAAATTTTGCTTTTAGGTGAAATCTGGAAGTTAGCCTTATCAACAAGGCTCTGGTTATCATTCCGCCCCACCCCCCTTGAAAGTGCTGTCGATGTTTCAGATAAGGAGGTAAACCCACCAATTAACTCTGAATTTTTGCTCTAGGAATTTCGCCACCACATTTTCACATGGGTAAAAGTAGGCTGGGCTTAGAGGATGGTTTCTTGCCCAGCATGTTTTGGGGGAGAAATATATATGACGGGCATAAAATGTGTAAGCGTTGACCTAGTAGCTCTCCTATGCAGAGTTTGGGACCTTTGAGTTTAGAGAAAAGGGAAGCAAGAGGCAACATGAAAGAAGTGTCCAAAATTAAGCAAGACATAGAGAAAGGGAATAGAGGAGAGTTTTTCTCCTTCTTTCACAACACCAGAACTTGGGAACATCCCAAAACCTGAGGTCGTCCAATAAAGCTGACTGTTGGGAGATTTAAAACAGACTAAAGTAAGGGCTAACAACCTCAGATATGCAGATGACACAACCTTGATGGCAGAAAGTGAGGAGGAATTAAAGAACTTTTTAATGAGGGTGAAAGAGGAGAGCACAAAATATGGTCTGAAACTCAACATCAAAAAAACGAAGATCAAGGCCACTGGGCCCATCACCTCCTGACAAAGAGAAGGGGAAGAAATGGAGGCAGTGAGAGATTTTACTTTCTTGGGCTCCATGATCACTTCAGATGGTGACAGCAGCCATGAAATTAAAAGACGCCTGCTTCTTGGGAGAAAAGCAATGACAAACCTACACAGCATCTTAAAAAGTAGAGACATCACATTGCCAACAAAGGTCCGTATAGTAAAAGCTATGGTTTTCCCAGTAGTTATGTATGGAAGTGAAAGCTGGGCCATAAAGAAGGCTGATCGCCGAAGAATTGATGCTTTTGAATTATGGTGCTGGAGGAGACTCTTGAGAGTCCCATGGACTGCAAGAAGATCAAACCTATCCATTCTTAAGGAAATCAGCCCTGGCTGCTCATTGGAAGGACAGATCGTGGAGCTGAGGCTCCAATACTTTGGCCACTTCATGAGAAGAGAAGACTCCCTGGAAAAGACCCTGATGTTGGGAAAGATGGAGGGCACAAGGAGAAGGGGACGACAGAGGACGAGATGGTTGGATAGTGTTCTCGAAGCTACCAGCATGAGTTTGACCAAACTGTGGGAGGCAGTGGAAGACAGGAGTGCCTGGCGTGCTCTGGTCCAGGGGGTCACGAAGAGTCGGACACCACTAAACGACTAAACAACAACAACAACAAAGGAAGGGCTTATACACACAGCACATAGTTTATGGAATTCACTTCCAGATGTTGTTGTGATGGCCTCCAACTCTTGGATGACTTTCAGTGTGGTTTCGAGCATGGAGGTTGAATGGCTAATAGTCATGATGTCTGTATGCTGTTTCCAGGATAAGAGCTGCATGCTTCTGAAAAGTGATCACTGGTGAACATAAGTGGGAGAAGGTGGTTTTAGTCATGCCCTGCTTTGGGGCTTCACGTGGAAATTTCATGGACCACTGTGCAAGACAGGCTGCTAGATTAGATAAGCCTTTGGTCCAATCCAGCAGGGCACTTCTTACCTTCTTAAATCGGACAAATAAAGAAATGAACTTGTTTCTTCACCGTCAGCATACGGAACGCTGAGCTCGATCTAACTTTGATTTAAGGTCCAGCATGGCAGTCGTTCTCATGAACTTGAGCTACTCCATAGGATCGCTGCAGCAGTATGTGAGCTCCTTCCCAGCACACCCGCTTACAAACATTGCAATGATTTGCACAGCGGCCAACTTCTGAGATTCAAACCTTACCGCAGGACACCAATCCAATGCCGGCATAAGCAAAAGCGGCCTTACAGCAGAGCACAGGAGAGGGAATTCAGCGCACTCCAAGTTGCAATTATGAAGCAAGAGAATTTATTGGGCATAGAAAATACTGTCACTAAACAGCTCAACAGTCCTCACGAGTCCCTTTCTGGGCTTCCGAACATGCCGTCGCAGGCAGACCATTTCTTTTCTTCCAGGATTTTATTAAAAACCAATTCGGGCAAATGCCGTCGGTCTCGTCAGCAAGAAAACCTGTAGCGCCACCACTCCATAACTCCCACCGAATTTCGCCCGTGACATTTTAAGGTGTTAATAGCGTGGCAAAATGGTGCAGTTCAACATTTTTGCACCGACAAGAAGAAAGAGGGAAAACATGCCGGCGGGATAATTGTGTGATGTAATTCTTGGATGGCTGCGTTGCCTCTGAGTGCAGACGAGGGGATTGCATATTCCAACGGCACGCACACACTTTATGAGCAGATATCTTAATGTTAAGGCCTGCCACCCCTACACAGGCTGCTTGCCAGTCTATGCCCAGCTTCCTTCTGTTGGTTGCATGGAGCAAAGGAGAGAAAGACGTTCTCTCCCTTCCTTTGGCAGTGGCACTGGGATTTTCAGACTGTGGTTATCTGAGGGAAGCGCAAGGAGGCCTACACTCCTGGCTGGCCTGGTTCTCCAGTTTCTTGCTCCCTCACACTGCCTAACTACTCACTCAATCCCTGATTCTGTCACCTTGCTGTTCACACTTGCAAGCAGCTGGGCGGGTGGCGGCAGCAACGTGGGGAACATGAGAAGGCCCCCCCCACCTGCCCGTTCTGCTGGCCTGCTGACCCACGCTGCTGGCCAGTCGGCTGGCCTGCTTCGCTAACTTGCTCTGCTGCGGCCAAACTGAATTTCACATGCCCGCCTTTCAACAGCAGATTTATTTCCTTACAAAAATATTGCATAGGGAAATATAGATACACAAGGAGAATGGGGCATTGTGCTATTGTTGTCAGAGGGAAATTCCAAGTGTTGGTGCTGACCTTTAAAGCCCTAAATGGCCTCTGTCCTGTATACCTGAAAAAGTGTCTCCACCCCCATCGTTCAGCCCGGACACTGAGATCCAGCGCAGAGGGACTTCTGGCAGTTCCCTCATTGTGAGAAGTGAGGTTACAGGGAACCAGACAGAGGGCCTTCTTGGTAGTGGCGCCTGCCCTGTGGAATGCCCTCCCTTCAGATGTGAAGGAAAGAAGCAGCTATCTTATCTTTAAAAGACATCTGAAGGCAGCCCTGTTTAGGGAAGTTTTTAATATTTAATGCTGTATTGTTTTTAACACTCGACTGGGAGCCGCCCAGAGTGTCTGGGGAAACTCAGCCAGATGGGTGGGGTATAAATAATAAATTATTATTATTATTATTATTATTATTATTATTATTATTGCTTCTGTTATGTTGTAGTCTGTGTCCAGGGAAGCTGCATGCATCTGTTTTGTA